>NC_045960.1:103224190-103524190 GCF_010909765.2 Amblyraja radiata
CTGCTGGCTTGCTTATGTAGTTGGCACAGCGGCTCCCCGGTAGTGAAGGAGTTTTCATAGCATTGGGATCATCCATGCTGACCATGATGGCCCACCAAATTAACTCTCATTTGTCTGCATTTGGGCCATATCCATCTAAATCTCATATCCATCTAAATCTTTCCTATGTATTTGTCTCTGTGTATTTTATGTCGTTATAGAAACCTGCCTCAACTACTGCCTTGGCAGTTCCAAATACCCAACATCATTTGAGTTGCCCATCAGGTTCCTTTTAAATCTTGCCGGTCTCACTTTAAACCCATGCCCTGTCCTGTCCTGTCCTTCCATATCCTAATCACTTCCTCAGATCCAGCAAGTCATCTGGGTAACAAATTTGGTGACTGACAGTTGAAGAAATCCTGTGCAGTTATTGGAGTTTTTGGGGAGGATTAATTTGATGCGGTGCTCTGGATTTACTTTTACAATCCCACTGAAAATGGATACTTCTTTAAGATGTCCTTGCAATCAAATTTTAATAGTTCATACTTCTACTGTTCTTTTATTTATTTCAATTCTTAGGATTTGGGTGTCACTATCATATCGCATTACTCTTTTATTAGAAGAGCCATCAATGTGATCCCTCTGGAGAGATCCCTTCAGTGTCAGCGACTGAAGCTTCATAATGAGTGGATTGCACCGTTTAAGCACAATACTTCTCAGGTGCATACTTTATTTGGCTGTTCAGCTTAGTGCTCAGTTTAATTTGTTCTCAGATGCTTCATCTGATTCTGCACATCTAATGTTATGGTTCAGAAATTAGATCACCTGGGGGTGTTTATTTCAGAGACACACCTTTAAAAATGCACCTTGAAATGAAATAATAAACATTTCTGAGCCATAAGCTGCTGGAGGAACTCAGCAGGTCAGGCAACATCTGGGGAGGGAATGGACAGACAAGGTTTCGGGTCAGGACCTTTATTCAGACCCTCCTTTATCCAAATAAGGGTTGCAACCCCAAACATCGACTGTCCATTCCCTCCTCAATGCTGCCAGACCTGCTGAATTCATCAGGCACTAGGTGTTTAGCTCAAGATTCTAGCATCTAAAATCTCTTGAGTCTCCAGTTCTGAGCAATGTCACTTTTATTCAATTTTTGTGTCAGACCTTTATCAAATTGTTTTTTGCAAAAACATTGCTGCTTCCGTAAAATTGCAGGATGAATTAGATACAGAAGCGACCAATGTTGTACACTCCCAGAATGTACAAGAAAACACTTGTTTGCAAACGTATCAAGATGTTCCTTACATACGATTATTCATTGTGCTAGGTCTTAATTTCCGATCTTCCCTCTGCCCTTCAATACTCAGGTTCCTTTCCACCATACGATCACTGACCCTTTGATTTCATCCCAGCCATGCAAGGAAATGGTGATTTTGCACATCTTTGTGAATGCTAATACTTTTATAGTTCTATCAATGCATGCAGAAAATTATGAGAGCTATAGATACGATAGATAGGCTGAATGGACGGAAATATCAAATACTAAATGGCATAGCTTTAAGACAAGAGGGGTAAAGTTTAAAGGAGATGTGCGGGGGCAATTAAATTTTTTTTTTTTAAACACATAGGCTGGGGAATGCCTGGAACGTGCTGCCAAAGGTGGTGGTGGAGGCAGATACGATAGTGGCATTCAGAGACTTTTGAATCAGCACATACATAGATATATGGAGAGATATGGATTATGTGCAGGCATATAAGAAATGGTCTTGACATCCTGTTTGGCACAGACATTGGGGGCTGAAGGGCTTGTTCCCATGCTGTAATGTTCCATGTTAATAAATATCATTTTCTTAAAAAACATCAAATAGCAAGCAAAGCAACTGAACCCAATTTCAGGCTGAGCATTGTACCTCTCTCTCATCCATGTGTAGCCACTGTTTAGGGTCTTCCTCTGCTGCCAGAAAGGCTATCAAATCCAAAGCTGTGAGACGAGTCTGACGTCGGGATGATACAAAGATCAACACGGGCTTGGACGGCGAATGGCTCCGAATAGCTGTTAAGAAAAATAACTATTTGTAAAAGCTCGACATCTAATGACTTGTTGGTGCCTAAGGAACAGCTGTGTTGAACGGTCCAGAATAGATTTATTGTTCATTAGTGTTTAGTACTTTGCTATTGTCAGGCTGTAATTAATCTGAGGTGACAAGACTGCCCTCTTCCTTGCAATCAATACAGGCATTTATGTCATACAGCTAATAAGCTTAGCCATATAACTGTAATTAGTCTGACCTAAAATAATGCGCAAGTGTTAGTACGATAACCCAACAGTTAAACATTTGAGAATTTATTTCTTCAGCTATTACTCAATCAATAGGAAGTGTACTCTCAAAGGAATTAATAAACACTTGTTAGTGAAATTAGATGAGCATGTTTATATTTCATTTTTAAGACTACACATTGCCTACAGTTCAATATTGTGCTTCTTTACAAAGTTGATAAGCATACAGTCCAGACAGAATTAGTTTATTTCAAATGCAGCAGCAATTGAAAATTGCAAATGTTTGTTTACCATTGGGAACCGTTGTTGTTTATTCTTGGTGCTGAATGTGGTGAACTCCCAAAGGCCGAAGGCAAGCATCACAAGTAAATCACGGCTATTTATTTGACAATCTTATTTAAGGAATATCTGTTATTACGAGTTGAACTTAAATCTTTTATTTGTAAAAGTAGCTGTAGCATAAAAGCTCATCACATTTCAAACATCAGAGAATCAGAGAATGGTTAGAGCACAATAGGACATTTAGCCCATTGTGTGTGTATCAGGCCTCTATCAGAGCAATTGAGTTTACTTTACTTTAGAAGTTCAGTGCGGAAACAGGCCCTTTGGCCCACTGAGTCCGCGCTGACCAGCGATCACTCGTACATTAATTCTATCTCACACACTAAAGACAATATCTTTATGGAAGCCAATTAACCTACAAACCTACACATCTTTGGAATGCGGGAGGAAACTGGAGCAACCGGGGAAAACCCATGCAGTCACGGGGAGAACGTGCAAACTCTGTACAGACAGCACCCATAGTCAGGATCGAACCTGGGTCTCTGGAGCTGTAAGGCAACAACTATACCTCTGTTCCGCCCTCTTTTACCACGCCGCCCTCTTCTCTGTAGCCTTGCAAATATGCCACAACATATACTTATTTTATTGCCTCTTAAAGGCCACACTGAAACCTGTATCCAGTACCTTGGCACATTACGCATTCCTGATTCCAATTTGAATCACAAGTAGATTGCACGTTTCATTCAACATTAGGTGAAGGGTGACTTTCTCTATCAAGCAACTGTGCTACTTTCTTTCTCTTAATCAGAGAAACATCAGATAGAAAACTTCAGACTTCTAAACAGTAATGACACAGTGCACGCTTTCAAAGCCATACAACTTAAATTAATTGGATCAGTAATTTAATTACAATAATCACACAGCAGTTCAGGTGATATATATATTCAGATATTTAAGGTACTTTGAAAACTTTTAATAAATTTATGTGTGTGCACAAATTTCTTTACTCTTTTTGCATTCAAAACTATTCTCATATATGATGCTGCAAAATGTCATCTATTGTTAAAAGTAGAAATATCATAGAATCATGTTGATTTTAGTGTTGGCTTCTACGTCTAGTCTTGTCAGAAGCCATTGAATCCATAGTCAGTCAGGATCAAACCCGGATCTCTGGCACTGTGGTAAATGAGGGCGGCACAGCAGTACAGTTTTTGCCTTACAGCTCCAGAGACCCAGGTTCGATCCTGACTACGGGTGCTGTCTGTACAGAGTTTGCACGTTCTCCCCGTGACTGCATGGGTTTTCTCCGGTTGCTCCAGTTTCCTCCCGCAATCCATAGTCAGTTAAAATTACAAAACTTTACAATAGCCTTGTACCTATTGAGTATTGAGTATTGAGAATACGCCTTGAGTATTAGAAAGGCGCTATATAAATCCCATCCATTATTATTATTACAGTAACCTCACTTACAAGAGCGGCACAGTGGCGCAGCGGTAGAGTCGCTGCCTTGCAGCGCCAGAGATCCGGGTTTGATCCTGACTAAAGGTGATCTCGGTTTGTTCTCCCCATCACCTGCGTTGTTTATTTCCTGGATCTCTGGTTTCCTCCCACACTCCAAAGAGTTTGTAGGTTAATTGGCTTGGTAAAATTGTAAATTGTCTCTAGTGTGTTTAGGATAGAGTTAAGGGCCTGTCCCACTAATTCAAGAGTTCTCCCGAGTTTCCCCTGATTCGAACTCAGAGAATTACGGTAATAGCTGTTCGTAGGTACTCGGGGCTCTCGTGGACATTTTTCACAGTGCTGAAAAAACTTCATGAGTTACCGGGTTTCCCGAGTACCTGCCGTTAGCATTACGAGCCGCTACGAGACATCCATGAGCTCCGACGTAGCCCTACGTACATTCTACGTATTTACCACGAGTTTGATTTTTTTTTAAACTCAGGAGAGCTCTTGAATTACCTCGTACAGTGGGACAGGCCCTTTAGTGTGTGGGGATCGCTGATTGGCGCGGATTCGGTGGGCGATGGGCCTGTTTCTGGGCTGTATCTCTAACCAAAAAAAACCAAAACTAAATAGCACCCTGTAGTTCACATGCCATGCAGATTAGCTGAATAGAAACAGACAAGTGAAAAGAAAGTTTAGACGTGTAAAAAAAAAATTCTTGCTCATTAAATTTTAAATGTTACCTTGGAATGTTGGCTTGTTCATAGTAGCCATACGAGGACAGTAATGCTGGCCTGGGAAGCCATGCATATGCACTTCAAGAGGAACGGGCCGCACTGATGGTCTGAAGTTAAACAATCCATTCTAAATAAAATATGAAACGATACATATTATTTAATTATACCCTAAAGCGCTATCATTTTGCTTCATCATTCTGCCGACATTAGAGTAAATGACATCTTGCTATTTAATCTAAAATAAAAAGGATGATGAACCATAACATCAGAAATAAAAATACACAAAGTGCTGGAGTAAAAGTTGAAATTTTGTGCATTGCCTATTTTCAGATCCCACTCATGCAGCAATCGAGGCATAGTGATGGGATTTTCATGTAAAAAATTTATCATAGAAGCTGTGCCAGTTGCAATTAACTGTAATCTCTGATGGGCTGGATGCTGCAAGGGCAACATGTCCTTAGTATGTGATATTATGTTTTCTTAATAAGAAAATTAAACGTTGCAGGAGCTTCAAAAATGACAGAAAGCAATGTAGTATTAAATGTGGAGTGAGCTGTGGGGCTTTGCTTAATAATACAAGTGGTTATTCAAAATGGCCATTGTTACTGCTCATTGAAATTCACCATCAGTAGTCCAGACAAAAGACACATGCTTTCATCACTGTCAGCTGCAGCTTACAAACTGCTGATTGCATTCTGCAACATACCATTAAATGACATGTGCTTCCAAAGTGCACTGGCACACATGATCCATTTGGCAACAGCCTGTCACGTGCAATTACTCGTCATGAGCTAATTTCCCCCCCCTTACCTGTTGGATGCCCAACCAGTCAGCCAGATCTTTGGCATTTGCGAGAGCGGTGGAGAGGCCCACTATTCTTACAGGATTTTCAGTGTGAGATGAGATAAAATTAGTTCTGGACACAATTACTTCGAGCACAGGACCCCTTTCATCCCCTGTAAACAAACACATGTTGAATTGTCAAATTATTTAAGAGATATTAATCTTGGTTTTTAAGAAACACAGATCATTTTAGATCAGAGACGGGAAGCTTTATACTTTACACGGGTATTGAGAAATGTTGCAATGTGCACAATGTATATTATTTGTAAAACAAAATACAGTAGAAATTATTTTATGCACATAATTTGGACCATTCTCATTCTGGAGGGATGGGGGGGGGGAGACAAATTGGAAATACAAGGATGGAGTTAAAGGGAAAGGAAGTATAGGAAAAGTTAAAAAAGACACCAGAATGAACAGGACAGAAACATCACGAAGGGATAGGAGAGTATGGCCAAGTGAAATAGGAATCGATGCGAAAGATGAGGTGAGTAATGGATTGAAAGTATTATATACGAATGCGCGAAGTATAAGAAGTAAAGTAGATAAGCTTGAGGCTCAGTTAGATTGGTAGATATGACACTGTGGGGATTACAGAGACATGGCTGCAGGAGGATCAGGGCTGTGAACTGAGGGTGCAAGTTGCAGCAGGAGTTAAAATTGGCATGTAACAAGGTAATGCCACTGTGGTTATGGGAGATTTCAATGTGCAGGTAGACTGGGAAATTCAGTTTGGTACTGGAACCCAAGAAAGAGTGTTTGTTGAGTGCTTCCGAAATGGATTCTTAGAGCATTGTATTGGAGCCTACCAGAGAGAAAGCAATTCTGGATTTTGTCTAATGAACTAGATTTAATAAGGGAACTCAAGGTAAAAGAACCGCTCGGAGGTAGTGACCGTAATATGATAAGTTTTAATCTGCAATTTGAGAGGGAGAAGGTTGAATCAGAAGTGTTGCAGTTGAACAAAGGGGACTATGAAGGCATGAGAGTGGAGCTGGCCAAGGTCGACTGGAAAAGGATCCTAGCAGGAATGACGGTGGAACAGGAATGGAGGAATTTCTGGGCATAATCCAGGTGATGCAGGATCATTTCATTCCAAAGAGGAAGAAAGATTCTGAGGGGAGTAAGAGGCAACCATGCTGACAAGGGAAGTTAGGGATGGTATAAAACTAAAAGAAAAGGTGAAAAACATAGCAAAGAATCGCGGGAAGCCAGAGGGGAAACTTTCAAAGGACATCAGAAGGTAACAAAAGGGCAATATGGGATGAAAAGGTGAAGTACGAAGGTAAGCTTGCCAAGAATATGAAGAAGGATAGTAAAAGCTTCTTTAGGGATGTTAAGAGAAAAAGATTAGTAATGACAAATGTAGGTTCCTTGAAGGCAGAAACAGGTGACATTATTATGGGGAACAAGGAAATAGCAGATGAGTTGAACGTACTTTGGTTCTGTCTTCACTAAGGAAGACACAAACAACCTCCCAGATGTACTAGAGGACAGAGGATCTAGGTTGACAGAGGAGATGAAAGAAATTTGCATTAGGCGAGAAATAGTATTGGGTAGACTGATGGGACTGAAGGCTGATAAATTCTCAGGGCCTGATGGTCTGCATCCCAGGACACTCAAGGAGGTGGCTCTAGAAATCGTGGACGCATTGGTGATCATTTTCCAATGTTCTATATATTCACAATCAGTTCCTGTGGATTGGAGGGTAGCTAATGTTATCCCACTTTGAAGAAACGATTTGAGATACTTTAGTCAGAGGTTGGTGAATCCGTGGAATTCATTGCCACAGACGGCTGTGGAGGCCGTCGATGTATATTTATGGCGGAGATTGAGATATTCTTGATTAGTAAGGGTGTCGGGGGTAGAAGAATTGGGTTGAGAGGGAAAGATAGATCAGCCATGATTGAATGGGGAAGTAGACGATGGGCTGAATGGCCTAATCGGCTCCTAGAACTTATGAGGTAGTCCAGGGTGATCATGGAAGAAAGATTTAGCAAAACAACATTAAGTCTAGGCAAAAAAAAATAGTAGCATGAAAAATGGAGAACAAAAGGGAAAATAATACACAAAACTATACTTCTGCAGTCTAATTTAATTCAATGTTGAATCATTACCTAGTAAATGGATCTCATCTATGATGAGGATCGCCACTTTCTGCACATAACTCCTATTCTGCCAACTTCTGCTGATGCCATCCCATTTCTCAGGGGTTGTGACAATCAGGTCCGCCTCATTGATCGCCTTCATATCTGGAGTCACATCCCCAGTCAATTCCACCACTCTGAAGAAAGAAATACATTATCTCATACGTTACAGAGAATAGATTTTATTTTTGAACCATCAGAGATCATTAAATGTGTAGGAAGGAACTGCAGATGCCAGTTTAAACCGTAGACACAAAAATGCTGGAGTAAATCAGCGGGGCAGGCAGCATCTCTGGAGAGAATGAATGGTGACGTTTCGGGTCGAGACCCTTCTTCAGACTAGAGTCAGAGGAAAGATAAATGAGAGATAGACGGTGATGTAGAGAGATATAAAACAAAGGAATGAAAGATATGCAAAAAAGTAACAATGATAAAGTAAACAGGCTATTGTTAGCTGTTTGCTAGGTGAGATCGAGAAGTTGGTGCGACTTGGGTGTGGGAGGGATGGAGAGAGAGGGAATGCAGGGGTTACTTGAAGTTAGAGAAATCAAGATTCATACCCCTAGGTTGTAAGCTGCCCAAGCAAAACATGAGATGCTTTTCCTCCAATTTGCATTTAGCCTCACTCTGACAATGGAGGAGGCCTAGGACAGAAAGTTAGTGTTGGAATTGAAAGGGGAATTAACGTGTTTGGCAACTGGGAGATCATGTAGGTCCAGGTGGACTGACCGAAAGTATTCACCAAAACGATTGCCCAGTCTACGTTTGTCAATGCCCAGCCCAGGCCAAATGTAGACTGGCCAATCATTTGCTGAACACCTTCACCCAGTCCGCCTGGACCTACCCGATCTCCAGTCAAGGGAAATGTCATAGATAGACACAAAATGCTGGAGTAACTCAGCAGGTCAGGCAGCATCTCTGGAGGAAATGGATAGACAGATGACCGGAAGAATATTCTGTTTCTATGAGATTATGGGCCCAATCTATTTATAATGGACAACATTCACATCCCAATAAATAATCATAACCTCTGCATTTCTCTATCACAAGAATATTCTTTCTTAGATTCCAGACCTATTCACAAAATTCCCACGCCTGGTTTCAACATTTACAGAACTATTTTGATGATTACTACAATAGATTTATCTATACCACACACTATTATAGCTGGTTAAGAATTTCAAAAACACAAATAAAACTATATATATATATATATATATATATATATATATATAGGACAGAATCCGTCAGAATCAACAATTTGAAATGAATAAGATGAAAATCAGAGGCATTGATAATAGATGCATGAACACATTAAAATTGCGGTACATGCGATGCTTACTTTTTACCCAGCTTTTCTGTAATTCTGATTTTCCAATCTTCAACTCGTTCACGCACGAGCGCTTTCAGAGGAGCAATATAAACAGCCTAGAAATTGTAAAAAGTTTTAAAGTCATAAAATGAAGCTTCACAATATAAGTGACACAAACATATTGGATACTAGCAAGTGTATCAATATGGCAATAATATGAAATGATTCATATCATATGACTCTTTGGTTATTGATGATAACTGGGCACTATAGTGTGCATCAGTTGCACATCCTTACTGAGATTTAGCCTGAATCCGATTCAGTCAACTTGGACTGTGTAAAATGGTGCCAAAATCTGGTGACTATTGCATAGAGACTCGCTGGGCTGTTTCTATGCATGGGGTACTTAATCAGGGATTGTCTCCATGTATGGTAATCATCGCCCTGATCTATATGCAAAAAATGTATTTCACTACACTTTGGTACATGTGACAATAAAAGAACGATTGAAACAATCCCTCCTCTCCTGTATGCCCATATTCCTAGTTAGCTTTAGTTTCCCCTCTCCTCCCACCTCGTTAACCTGGCCACCTCTCTACTCTTTATGTCTAAATGGAGGGTCTTGGCCTAAAACATAGACTATTAATTTCTCTCCAAAAATGGTGCCCAACCTGCTGAGTTCCTCCAGCTGCTCTAATTTTTGGCAACAGATTTCAGCATCTTGGATCTCTTATGGTTTCATAACTTGGGCGGCACAGTGGCGCAGCGGTGTAGTTGCTGGCTTACAGCGCCAGAGACCCGGGTTCGAACCTGACTACGGGTGATTGCCTGGTCGGAGCTTGCACGTTCTCCCCATGACCAGCATGGATTTTCTCGGAGATCTTCAGCTTCCTTCCAAGGACGTACAGGTTTGTAAGCTAATTGGCTTAGTATAAATGTAAAATTTTCCCTAGTGTGTGTAGGATGGTGTCGGTAGGCAGGGATCGCTGGTCGTTGTGGACTCGGTGGGCCGAAGGGCCTGTTTCTACGCTGTATCTCCAAACTAAACTCAACTTTTACCTCAGTAGTCCAAGATACATTAATGGAGATTAAAAACTATACAAATTTAAATATTATTCAGCCAAAATGTTTACAAAAATAATGGAAATAAAATAAACAAAAAAAAAACCTTTGATGTTGGGTATTTGTTGAAAATCCGAAATATTGCCAGCTCGGCTGCAACCGTCTTCCCAGAACCCGTTGGAGCTCCAAGTAGTACATTGTTGTCAGTGTGATAAACAGTATGAAAGATCTGAGTCTGGATTGGATTGAAGTGGGTAAACTTGTACAGGGCTTCGTACTCCCGATTTCCCAGCGCATTGATGGGCAAAGGCTGCAGATCAAGCAATTCTGCAAAACAGAAGTAACTCCATGCAAGAAACGTGCCAACAGAGATACAAACGAGTGCACAGAACACAAACTAGAAAGCTTCTGTGCAAAAGACGAGATTTAATTGCGACCATTATATACCTTGATGGTGGGGACTCACTAATAGTAATGACATTGAACATCGCGGAAGTTTCTCTTTGGAGAAGATCTTTTCCCAGCACTTTTGTTGCGTGAATGCTACATGTCACTTCTCAGCCCATACCCGAATGTTGTCGAGACCTTGCTGCGTCCAAGCATGGACTGCTTCATTTGCTGACACAATGCAAATGGAAATCATCAGTGAAATCATCAAATTCCAAATTTTTACCAGCTGCAAAGAAGCTCACCTACTTCGTCATAAAGTCATAGGGTGATACAGTGTGGAAACAGGCCCTTCAGCCAACCTTCCCACACCGGTCAACAATGGCCCAGCTACACTAGTCCTACCTGCCTGCGCTTGATCCATATCCCTCCAAACTGGTCCTATCCTCGTACCTGTCTAACTGTTTCTTAAACGTTGGGCTAGTCCCAGCCTCAACTACCTCCTCTGGCAGCTTGTTCCATACACCCACCACCCTTTCTGTGAAAAAGTTACTCCTCGGATTCCTATTAAATCTTTCCCCTTCACCTTGAACCAATGTCCTCTAGTCCTCGATTCCTCTACACTTGGCACGACTGTGCATCTACCCGATCTATTCCTGTCATGATTTTTGAAACTTGGTTAGTAAGAGTCCGACACACCTCACCACTTGCCCGTACAAATTTGCTGTCAGTCATTTTATAATGGTAGCATGGACGTCATGACAAACTAAGTTAAAAAAAATCCTCCAACATTTATGCCACCTCCAACGGGATTCCACTACTGGCCACATCTTCCCATCTCCACCCCTTTCTGCGTTCCCTAGAGATCGTTCCCTCCGAAACTTCCCGGTCAACTCGTCCCTTCCCACCCAAACCACCCCCACCCCAGGTACTTTCCCCTGCAATCGCAGGAGATGTAACACCTGTCCCTTTACCTTCCCCGTCGACTCCATCCAAGGACCCAAACAGTCTTTCTAGGTGAGGCAGAGGTTCACCTGCACCTCCTCCAACCTCATCTACTGTATCCGCTGTTCCAGGTATCAACTTCTCTACATCGGCGAGACCAAGCGCAGGCATGGCGATCGTTTCACTGAACACATCCCCTCAGTCCGTCTTAACCTACCTGATCTCTCCGTGGCTCAGCACTTCAACTCCCCCTCCCAATCCTAATCTGACCTTTCTGTCCTGGGCCTACTCCATTGTCAGAGTGAGGCCCAGTGCAAATTGGAGCAGCACCACCTCATATTTTGCTTGGGTAGTTTACACCCCAGCGGTATGAACATTGACCTCTCTAACTTTAGATAGGCTTTCTCTCTCCATCCCCTTCCCAGTTCTCCCACTAGTCTTACTGTCTCCAACTGCATTCTATCTTTGTCCCGCCCCCTCCCCTGACATCAGTCTGAGGAAGGGTCTCGACCGAAACGTTGCCCATTCCTTCTCTCCAGAGATGCTGCCTCACCCACTGAGTTCCAGCATTTTGTGTCTACCTTCAATTTAAATCAGCATCTGCAGTTCTTTCTTACACATGACAAACTGCCCCTTTGTTTCTCTCCAAACAGCTTCATGGAATATAATCTCTGAAATAGTTGGGGTTTCAGCTTAAAAAATGTAACTCCAATAACGCATCTCCCTTAAAACTCCATTGCAATGTCAGAACAGTTAATGTGCTCAAGTTCTGGAGTGGGACTTGAACCATAACCTTCAGACTCAGAGGCAACATCAACATTGCTGCTTACTGAGTTATACATCGAAAATAGATATTATTTGTGTGGAATCATAATTGAAAAGATCAGGCTGCTTATTCAACCAGTGTATCCAGGTTTAGGGTGCTTATTAATCAGTTGCATTGCAAACCAGTTTGATCCAATGTTTATATATCTGCATTTCCAGTTAGGATCGCCAGGATCTTAAAATCAGGCTTTTTACACCAGATTACGGTATCTATAGTTTCTGGTGATTGGAGAGTTGCTGCGGCCAGTCAAAGGATCTCTGAAGTGCTGGAGTAACTCAGCAGGTCAGGCAGCATCTCTGAAGAAAAATAATGGGTGACGTTTCGGATCGGGTCCTGACCCAAAACGTCACCTATCCATGTTCTCCAGTGATGCTGTCTGGCACGCTGAGTTATTCCAGCATTTTGTGAATTTTTTGGTGAAGGATCTCTCTTATTACCCTAATAAAGATCAGATAACTGCTGCAATGGGACAAATCCACCGGGTGCTGCCAGCAAGTGGCTGCCTCGCCAACAGTCTGTCTGTCCTTTCTTTTGTTCTTGTTATTTTAAGTACGTGTTAAAGAGTATGTTTTAGTGTTCCTTGGTTTGTTTCCGTATCACATCTCCATCCGCAATGCGGCCTAACATCGTGGAGTGGCGCGGCCTTTCCTGGAGACCGACCCGGCGCATCAACCGTGGGCGCGGCACGGACTTACCATCGTGGGATCGACTGTGGAGCGCTTCAACCACGGGCATGTGGACTTTAACATCGTGGAACATGCGGACCCTGGTTAGAGTTTGATTCAGGAGCTCCAAGCCGCGGAGAGTTTCAACCATCCCGCGAGGGAGTTTCGATCACCCCGACCCGAGAGCTTTGGATCGCCGGCTGCGGGAGTTTTTATGGCCCCGACTGCGGATAGTTAGACAGCCCCGACCGCGGGAGCATAAAGAGGGAGAAGATTGGACTTTATTACCTTCCAACACAGTGAGGAATGTGGGGAGCCACTGTGGTGGATGTTTATGTTAACTTTTATTTTATGTGGCTGTATGTGGCTTTTCACTTAGTATGGCTGTATGGTAACTCGAATTTCACTGTACCTTAATTGGTACATGTGACAATAAACTGACCTTGAAACCTTGACCTTGAAATTCAGAACTTTGGTCGCACAGTTTAGCTTGGCATTGAATGAACTACTGAGCCACTTAAAGTGCGACTGCAATGTCTTAATACTATACAAATAAATGCTTCATAGTTCCATTACCAGTGTGAGGAGGATGCCTTTCCGGCAGAATCAGATTTTGGAAATTAATTATGCACACAGCTTCAGCTCCCAGCCATCGATCAGACACTGCCCGGATGTAGTACTGGGAGGGCAATGGCTCAAAAATAGGAATGGTAAATACCAACAGCTGCGCTTCTTTAGACACAACCTACAATCGACATAAAAAACAAAACATTAATGAAGTTTTTTAATTATTCACCCACCAAAAATACTTTTTGAAAAAATTGCAACTGGATATTTCATAAGGTTCTCATATAAACTAAAACAAATGCAATTCTAAATTGTTCACATGAATTGTTCACATGCACCATTTCTTCAAGATTAAAATGATCCTTTTTCTGTAACATCTGGTTTTATCTCACAAGAGACACTGTGAGCTCATTATTAGATTTTGCCTTCAAATCAGCCTCTGGCATTTTGTTACAAGCAGTGTTCTAGGAACTTTTTTTTATTATTTAGTTATGGACAGGAACGAGACAGGCTGATATCAATGCTGTGAAAATGAATTCAAATTCACACGATTCATTTGTCAATACTGCTTGATTCCAGGAAAGTTTAAAGGGTGAATTAACACTCAATCTATACTGCTTTACAGAGTAATGACAAAATGTGCATTGTGACAAACAAGAATCAGATATGCAACTGACCGCACATGCAATTTTAGCATTAGATTGTGGTCAACAGTTGAAAAACATATTTTCATACATTGTGTCGTGAAAGTGAAACGGTTCTTGTTTACTGTTGTGCAGTAAAGTTGCAGCGGTAGAGTTGCTGCCCTACAGCGCCAGACCCCCGGGTCCCATCCTGACTACGGGTGCTGTCTGCACAGAGTCTATACATTCACCCTGTGACTGCGTGGGATTTCTCTGGGTGCGATGTTTTCTCCCAAATTCCAAAGACTTACAGATTTGTAGATTAATTTGGCTTCGGTAAAATTGTAAATTGTTCCTAGTATGTAGGATAGTGTTAGTGTACAAGGTGATTGCTGGTCGGCGCAGACTCAGTGGAACGAAGGGCCTGTTTCTGCGCTGTATATCAAAAGTCTACATTAAACAAATCTGGATTGCATGTTCAAGATATGTAATCCAGTGGTTGAAGTAATGCATCACCTCCATTTTACTGCCCCAGCAACCACAAACCACAAAATGAGCAGTTATGGGGGAAAGGTCATGACCGTGTTACCAATGTGGTTACGTCTCACCTGTTTCTTTTGCAGAAGAAAGTACTCTGAATGGTATATGTGGTCATTCACAGGATCTTCCACCCAAATCCACCAAGGCTCACCGACTGATCCATGAGTCTGTGGAGACAAGAACTATTCATTATTTTCTGCCTTCCAATACTACTGAACATAACTTTGAGAAAATGATGCCAGAGTGATATAATCACAACAATAACACATCAATGAATGAGGTCAAATCAGCCATAGAATCTATACCACCTCATCCAAAGGGTAATAGGTTAGATGGGGCATCTTGGTCAGCAGAATAAGTTGGGCTGAAGGACATGTTCCAAGCTGCATGACTCTGACCCTCGGGAATGGTCTGTTCAAAGTAAGGACATTGCTGAAGGCTAGTATCTCAGCAGAGAACAAATGAATCTAGATCAAGTCTGATAGCATAGTGCTTTAAAGTTGAGCCTGAGCCACAATGTAGTGTCAGTTTAGTAAGGATGGACAATTATGGAGAAATAGGATACAGTGAGAAACAGTTAGACAGGTACATGGATAGGATAAGTTTGGAGGGATATGGACCAAACGCAGGCAGGTGGGACTAGGGTAGCTGGGACATGTTGGCCAGTGTGGGCAAGTTTCCACACTAGCACTCTATGACTATGAGAGATGAATTATGTATCCTATCATGTGATTATATTATGTAGAATTCTGTAGCTAATGTGTTCAACAAAATATCACAGTACAACTTCTAAATAGCAGAACATACTCATGGTTTTCATTCAATCAAATTCCTTCAGGTTTTGTACACACAACAAAATATTTTTTTAATATTTCGGCACGGACTAGAAGGGTCGAGATGGCCTGTTTCCGTGCTGTAATTGTTATATGGTTATATTATATGGTTAATTGATCTTGCACTAAGTATTGTCATTCTTGGACAGTTGAAGTATGTTTCATCTTCTTGTCCATTGAATGTATCAGCATGTGGCTCTGATCTGGTCTTTATTATCTAAATCTGCATCAATTCATATCATTGATCTTCAGTTGATTGAAATCAAACTTTAGGTCACTTTATCTACTTGTGTTGCCACTTTTAAGGGGCTATGGATTTGGACCCCAAGATCCTGGTTTAAATGGAAGGTAGGCACAAAATGCTGGAGTAACTCAGCGAGACAGGCTGCATCTCTGGAGAGAATTAATGGGTGATGTTTCGGGACGAGACCCTTCTTCAGACCCGGAACATCACCCATTCCTTCTCTCCGGAGATGCTGCCTGTCCCGCTGAGTTACTCCAGCATTGTGTGTCCCTCTGTACATTAATGCTGTAAAGGCATTAATGGTTACGTTAATGCAGGAAAAAAAGCCACTTCTCTATGTTGATGGTACTATACAATCTAGTCTTTTTGGAATGCCTTTGCTCCTTTTCCACACATTCCACAGTTAGTTTCTGGAACAAAGAAAAAAATGCCCTTCCATGATGCACATTAGTTCTTCCACAATAGAAGGAAAAGGTAATGATTTATCAAATGCAGTTTTAATTAAACCCTTCAACATCTTTTTAGCTGAAATATACAATCTCCACAACTATGTACGACAAATTATATTACAACAGATATTTTTTCCATTAACTCGGCACTCCCTCTGCTGATTCTTTATTGTCATTGCAAAGTTGCTACTCTAGTTCAAGGTGGAAGCAAGAATGGGATGAAGCAAATGATTTTGAATACTTATAAAATAAATCCAGTGCCCCTTACACCGCTGGTCTCTTTGTACCCCAAAGACAATCAGTGGAATATCAATGTGATGGAAGCTGACCGATCAAATGGACCAATTTGGAGGCCAAATCACTGGATGGATTTAAGAGAGAGTTAGATAGAGCTCTAGGGGCTGGTGGAATCAAGGGATATGGGGAGAAGGCAGGCATGGGTTATTGATTGGGGACTATCAGCCATGATCGCAATGAATGGCGGTGCTGGCTCGAAGGGCCTCCTCCTGCACCTGTTTTCTATGTTTCTATGTTTAATGTACGAGACAAATGATGGCAAACTAAGAACCTCTAACAATGTTGCCAGTGACATTTTGAAACTGTTCAAGAAATTATTAATATTAATCAGTGTTGCACTGTTAAATATCTATCATCATTTTCTGATTCTTGTTTACACGCAGAAATGATTGATGTTCAGATTGGAAGTTTTGATCAACCACATCCCTTTAAATAATAGTCTAATGATTTGTTTTAGCTGCAGTAATTGAAAAGCTAAGCTCATCATCATGGTTGCATCTGCTTCCCTCAACAGACACAGAATATGTAAATATTCACTTTGCTGTCAAGTTCAAAGTGTTACGATATATAATCTTAATTAAATAAATTAAAGATGATAATACAACTTATCCATCCTGCAATCATTTACATTGGAGGATGCCTAGACACAAACACTAAAATTACAGTCTCTCGTGGTCTATTATGAAGCATCATTGCCGTTATCTTTTTATGACAATTTTCTCTGATTTCAGCCTATCCGGGATATGTGAATAAATATAAATAAGGAACTTCTTTGTAAAAGAGGACGTGTTTTTGCATTGAATCATAAACAGCTGAAGAACCATATCTATCTGAAAGCACTCTAGCTTTCAGACCAATTCTGCAGTTACAGTTACATTACTGGAATATGCTTCTTCAGTCTGAAGAAGGGTCTCAACCCGAAACGTCACCTATTCCTTCTCTCCAGAGGTGCTGCCTGTCCCGTGGAGTTACTCCAGCATTTTGTGTCTATCTATGCTTCTTCATAGGTAGTTTAGAAGATTTCCAAGATTTGCATTATGATCATTGATGTGAGCTCTCTGCATGTGTTCTTCTTTTCAGTCATCAAATGCTGGTATTAGTAACAGTTCTGGTTCCCCTGCCTTTAAAACACATTATCTTTCCACGTGATCAAATGGACATCATCAACATCACTCTGCAGATTGATTAAAGGATGATTCCCTGGAAGATTGGTAGTACTGTTATTTTAGCACAGTATAAGGGGGTAATATTGTTATTTTTGGCACAGTATAAACCTAAAACCCATAATTTCTTCTCTAGATTTTTCATCTACACAAGGCTGTGGATTCTCAGTCAGAGTTTATTCAAGGTTGAGAACATTACATTTTGGAGCACTAAAATAATCCAAGCAATAACAGTTCTGATAAGGGGTCTTTTGCCTTAAATATGTTTTTATTTTTACAGATAGTGCCCATGTTCTAGGATTATGAAATTAGGATTATTTCCATGCCCTGAAATGGGGGGGGGGGGGACTATGTATAAACACAGCTGTAATTTCTACATGGTGAAACCAAAATGAATAAAAATGGCCTTTATTAAAATCTGACAATGTGCACTTTAACCACGTGTGATTTTTTTTTCTATTACAAATCTCAAATTGTAGAGTACAGAGGCAAATAAATAAATGATGGGTCTTTGTCCCAAACATTATGGAGCGCACTATATTAGTAAGGATTTACCTCAATGCTGTTTTGTGAGCCAGACTGAACTTAAAGGTGAATAATGAGAGTACCCCCTGATGACATGGAACCTCACAAATAGCAATCATATGCTATTAGCATTAGAATGGTATTACCTCCGCACCTCTGACTTAAATCGCCTTTTGGAAAATCATCCATCTAACACAAATCTCAATTTACAATCAAAACTCTGCAGTCATAAAATACAGAAGGAGCAAACACTTGATACTTCGCAGCTCATTTCTGTGTGTGTGCATCCACCGCAGAACAGTTTTACTCGGGAAAATAAGTCACTGCACCTTTAAAATGAATTTATTATCTGAAGTGCATTTATAAATCTTGATGTACATACCTATTTTAAACAAGTATTTCAGGGCACTATCCTATCAGTTTTCCCCATTAAACAAATAGCATGGATCACGTTGCATTTACTGATAATGTTAGCTTGGACTTATTCATATCGTACTAATACTCAGTTCTCAGAAAGATTGCTGCAAATATTTGCAGTAGTCATGGAAAATTCCATAATGCTGTTACAGTACTTTCACATTGAAACATAGAAAATAGGTGCAGGAGTAGGCCATTCGGCCCTTCGAGCCTGCACCGCCATTCAATATGATCATGGCTGATCATCCAACATTGCAATGCTTTGAGTGAACATACAATATATTTTTGTTCACAATGGTCTTACTTTTATAACATTAAAAATAATTTGGAGAATACGGGCAAGCTGAAGCTTGGAAAAGCTTTGCAATTAAGGTCTACGAAAATCAACCTCTTTAAGAAAAGATCATTGCTCTCAGTTTTTACAAATCATTATCACTAAAGCGCACCTCTAAATCACAAGGCATATTACAGTTAATAATTAGGGTTGCCCGAATTCAATGTACATTAGTTTAGATATGGAATTATTTAAAAAAACACACATTTTAATAAAGTTTTCAAACTTAACTTTCCTTGGTTTTAATGCATAACCTATCAAAAGAATACACGCATTTGTTTTTAAACATTGGTATTCTTATTTTATGGGAAAAAGATAAGAATCTAATTTTATGAACATCGACTTCTCTAACTTCAAATAGCCCTTGCTTTCCCTCTCTCTCTATCCCCTCCCCCTTCCCAGTTTTCCCACTAATCTTACTGTCTCCGACTACATTCCATCTCTGTCCCACCCACTCCCCTGACATCAGTCTGAAGAAGGGTCTCGACCCGAAACGTCACCCATTCCTTCTCTCCAGAGATGCTGCCTGTCCCGCTGAGTTACTCCAGCATTTGATGTTGACCTAAGAATCCAATCTAATTGCTATTACTTAAATATCCACATGTTTTCTATGCATACCAAAGATGACAAATGCATTAGTTTATAGGGAATTTGGTTGGTTTATTTGGTTTGGGAATTTTTCTTCAATTCCCAAACCAAAATCTTTTGTCAGTGGATGGTGAATCTGTGGAATTATTTGCCACAGAGGTTGTGGAGGCGAGGTCAATGGATATTTTTAAGGCAGAGATAGATAGATTCTTGATTAGTACAGGTGTCAAGAGCTATGGGGAGAAGGCGCGAGAATGGGATTAAGATGGAGAGATAGCTCAGCCACAATTGAAAGGCGGAGTAGACTTGATGGGCCGAATGGCCTAATTCTGCTCCTATCACTCCTATCGCAGAAAGTGAGTTTGAAATGTACAAATCTTTTCAGTGCCATTAAATATATATATATATATATATACGCACACACACACACACACACACATATATATATTTCAACTCCAGCTCAAACGAATATGGCCAAAAATTTGTATTACTTTTACCAGAGTTCTACTACGTCTCCTGAACATGCTATGTTTCTTTTCCTATTTTCCAAAGCTACCTTACCACACACTAACATGTCTTTCTGAACTCATTACAACTGAAGAAAATTGCTGTTCCGAATTGAGAAGACACATCGAGCAGGAAGCTGGGTGAATGGCAGAAGCAGCTGGAGGACCTTGGGTGGGAGGGGAGGTAAGGGAACATTGCTCATGGAGCCATTGATTGAAACATAACAGGGAATTTTTCCATCTATGTTCTGAAGTGAGGGAGATCTTGCAGTCGGACACACTATATCTATTCAATTTGTTTATTAACACAGGAATGATTGAGAGGTAACAAATTTCTGTGGCTACTTTTCTATTTAGCGGCCGGTCTATTTTATCCATTTTGTGATTTGTTGTAATTGTATAATTCTTCCTTTGCATTTCACTTCTCATTATTTAGAAAGGGGTAGCCTACTTCCTCAAATTTCTCACAATGCTAAAATCATCTTTGTATGGCCTGAAATCAAATAGAAAGGATTAATTGTGGGAAAGGAATAATGCATTTGATGATACCTAGCTCCACGGTTAACTTTAGCTCGTATACATCACAATTGTGCCAAAATCAATTGTGATAAGCTGATTTTACTTTTACTTTTGTTATTCAATATTCAGTATGATGTTTGCATATTTCCTATCCTTGCTTTCAACATGTGGCCTATTTCACAATTTGCTTGCACAAATTTAATATGCAATGTTACAGACTAGTTTAACACTGATCTAAGCTTGAAACAACTCTAGTCCAAATTCACCAGTTTTCACCTCAAATATTGGGGTCCTGTATTGCGACCTTCTCCTCTCTGCTTTGACCATTACCAGATATAACAGCTTCATAAAGCTTGTCTTGCCTGCCCAAATGACGATGATTTGTTTCTCAACATTCAAGACAAACGAACAAAAATGTTTCAAAATTGATGCTTCTATTTTATGTTACAGACTTAAACCCCTGTCCCACGGTACGAGTTCATTCCAAGAGTTCTCCCGAGTTTGCCCTGATTCGAACTCAGAGATTTACGGTAATGGCCACTCACCGGTACTCGGGGCTCTCATGGACATTTTTCATCATGTTGAAAAATCTTCACGAGTCTTCCCGTGCTTACCTGCCGTTAGCGAGTCTTCCCGAGTACCTGCCGTTAGCGCTAAGAGACGTCCCTGAGCTCCGACGTACCCGCTACGTTCATTCTCCGTACTTACCACGAGTTTGATTTTTTTTAAACTCGGGAGAGCTCTTGGAATGAACTTGCACCGTGGGACAGGGCTATCAAGGGTAAGTTTTGTTGAGAGGTAAATTGAAAAAAAATCACATTATTTCAATTTTTTTGCAGCTCCTCTTTATCTTAGAATATAAGACAGTACAGCACGGGAACACACCCTTCAGCCTACGATGTCCATGCTGAACATAATGCAAAGATAAACTAATCTCCTCAGCCTGCACAAAATCCATATCTAACCATTCACTGCATATATATTTGCCTAGCTAAAAGCCTCTTAAATGCCATCTTTATTTTGAATAACCATTAGTTACATCCATAATGTAATTGTGGATTATCAGCCATGATCACATTGAATGGCGGTGCTGGCTTGAAGGGCCGAATGGCCTACTCCTGCACCTATTGTCTATCGTCAATTGTAGCTATTGAAAAAACGGCTGAAAAAATCAAATTTTTTAATCTTTGCATAATGCCCCATCATTTTGGCAAAGTTCTTTTTACCTGGTCATGCCATTTGAAGTCTGGATTAATGGTCAGGCGAACTCGAAGAACAGTTCGGGTAATGGGCTGGATGTTTGCTTCCATAGCAATAGAAGGGATCTCATGAACACATTGCTTCACCTTTAATCCAATGTTAACATGATGCAGCATGTGGCCTGAATAATAAAACAAAATTTGATTAAACAATTAACATTTTAAGAAGCAGTGGACAGGCTTTTACTAGCAAATAACCAACGGAACAGGCTTTCCTTGAGGTTTATCAATGTTAATTAAGTTTTCCAATGACTTGGGTTCCTGCATTACTGAAGAAAGTCCTCTTCAAATGCTACCTCATTTCTGTCATTTTTTAAAACAAAATCCGTACGACCTCTCATTACAGCAAAAGATTTTGTTTTGTTCCAAGAAACCCTTGTTCTGAAATTTTCAAATGAGTTCTTGTACCATAAAATATTTGCTTAGCTGGAGCGTTATAGACAAATAAATCGAGCCTCAATGTACTCCCGTTAAAAAATAAACAAACTACTGCTTGTAAAATCTCTGCAAATAGACTCATGACACTACAAAAATAAACCGAGGCATTAGGTTAAAAGCATCTGGTATCTTCTAAAGCCTCACTGCTTTGTGGCTGTTATGTATTTCTCAAAAGGTACAAACATATGCTCATTTAAGCTCCAGGCTGCAAAACAGTTTCAGGTCCATCTCCATTTTAAATCTGCATCAGTTTTCTGCTCCAAAACAAACATTTTTGTGCATTTAATACTATAAGAAAAACTATTATTCTCATTTCCATAATCTTACTCTTTATGTAATTTTTCAAATTTTATTCACAATTTCTTCTAAAATTAAAAATAACTTGATCTTCACATGCTTTTTTCATTCTAAGGCTGCCATCACATGTTTTGCATTAGGAGCACCTGTTAAAAGTATTTTTTTTAACTGGCTGTAAAGGATTTTTACATGTTAAGGTCAGTAGGAACATGTCGTACTTGTACTGGGTCAAGTCACAATTCACAAATGGCCAGAACAGAAAGGATTTGACCAAATGAGCACCTTTAGCCAAACACACACAACTTGACCAGAGACTGGGATCATGAATCTGACATGCTGCCAATTGCCTGGCTAGACGAGGACAAGTCTACTCCTTGCCAAAGGACGTGACCTTATGACAATGTAAAGTCATAATATTTTTGAGTTTTTAATTTAGTCAACTGCTGAAAGTCAGAAATACTGTCGGAATTTAAAATTAAATGATAGAAATATAGAATTACTGAAGAGTCAAAAGGGAGTTTGAAATGATAATTATATAATTTTTTCAGTGCAAATGTGGCACAGAGGTAGAGCTGTTGTCTTACAGTGCGAAAGATCCGGGTTCGATCCTGATTACAGGTGCTGTCTGTACGTTCTCCCTGTGACTGCGTGGGTTTACTCCGGGTGCTCCGGCTTCCTCCCACATTCGGAAGATGTACAGAGTTGTTGGTTAATTGGCTTTGGTAAAGTGGTAAATTGTCCCTAGTGTGCAGGCTAGTGTATGGGGTGATCAGTGGTCGGCGCGGTCTGGGTGGCCGAAGAGCCTGTTTCCGCGCTGTGTCTCTAAAGTTCAAAGTTCAGCCTGTGATGTCTGTTCGTTTCCTCTTTACCATGCACATTGTTTCATCTGAGAGACTGAAAGGACTGGAGATGGTGCAAGTTTGAGCAACAAGCTGTGGGAGGAAGCTGGAAGGTCGAGCAGCATCTGTGCAGGGAAATGCACACAATAGTTCTAGTTGGGTACCTTCACCTGGACTGCATCTTCTTAAAAGGTCGAGAGAGGGTAAAAGTCCAGAAGGAGGTCTAGTGGAGTTATGTGAAAGGGCCATCAGTGGGGAATATAATTCCTTGCCAAAGAAATAGGCATGAGGAAGAGGCGTTGGAAGTAGAGCTCTGTATTGTGGCAGGTCTGGACCTCATTGATGTGAGTGAACAGGGCTACAAAGATAAGGCCTGTGCTGAGCTTCGGAGGTCAGAAGGGATGGTGCATGGAAGACAGCAAGTGTTGAGGTTGAGGTTAGGCACGGGACCAGGAGAAGGGGGCTCATTGGAGAGGGGGTAGGAGATCAGAGATGGGTGACGTTTAGTGGCACGACTGATAGCAGGGGAAATGCAGAAAGACACGTTGGCAGTGTCGAGGGACCGGATGGGGGAGCGGCGGAACCCAGCAGCCGTGTCAGAGGACCCAGCGAGGAGGCAGGAGGGGGAGCCCACCCAGATGAAGAGTCCAACCTGAAACGTCAACTGTCCATTTACCTCCACAGATGTTACTTGACCCGCTGAGTTTCTCCAGCAGACCTTTTGTAGCTATTTGTAACACCGAGCCCATTTATAAAGCTTCTAAGCTTTTAAGAACCAGGTAACATTTTAACAATGAAGAGAGTTAGCTAATACAAGATATTGTTTTGCTGGCCTTCGAAGATTTTGCTTTGTCAGTTAAGGACAAAGCTTCTTTTGACTCTTATCTCTATTGGTCCAATCAGTATCAATATGGGTGTTAACATAACTAGATATAGATCAAAATATTAAATCTGTCATGCCGTAGAAAATAATGCATCTGCAGCCACTATTATGTAAATGTTGTGCAACATAGTCATAGAACTGCACAGTATGGGCAGTACAGCCTAAAGCCCCTGTCCCATTTTCCCGAGTTACTCACGAATTCTCCCGAGTTTTCCCCTTGATTCAAACTCGGAGATGCTAGCCGTAGGTACTCGGGGCTATTTATTTTTACTCGTGGACATTTTTCAACATGCTGAAAAAACGTCCCCACTCAACTGATGCCCCGAGTGCCTACGGCTGGCATTACGAGCCGCTACAAAATATCTACGGACTCCTACGGACTCGCTACGGACATTCTCCGAGTTTGAATCAAGGGGAAAACTCGGGAGAATTCGTGAGTAACTCGGGAAAGTGGGACAGGGGCTTAACTTGTCCATGCCAACCAAGTTGCCTAATCAAACTAGTCCCACTTGCCTACAAGTGAGATACCTTTTAAATCTATTCGCCCTATATAATTTTATATACCTCTATAAGGTCACCATCAGCCTCTTGGAACCAAGCGAAAAAGGTCCTAGCCTATCTGGCCCTTCCCTTTGACTCAAACCTTTCAGACCCGGTAACATCCTTCTAATTCTTTTTTGCACCCTTTCCAGTTTAATGACACGCTTTTTACAGTATTCCTAATGTGGCCTCACCAATATCTTTCACACCTAAAATAATGAACTGTGCTGTTGTACTCAACTCCCGTACTCAATACATCGACCCAATAAAGACAAATGTGACAGACACCTTATTCACCATCCTAGTCACCTGTACCACCACTTTCATGGTACAATGTCATTGGACTTCGAGGTGTCGCTATTCCACAACACCCAGCAGGGCCCTACCATTCCATGTGCAAGTCCTGCCCTGACTTGTCTTACCAAAATACAACGCCTTGCATTTAAACTGCTTCTCCCATTCCTCTTCCCATTGCCACAGTTGGTCAAGACTCCAATCTAATCCCAGATTACCTTCTTCACTGTCCATTATACCACCATTTTAGTGCTATCTGCAAATTTATGAAACACGCCACCTACATTCTCATCCAAATTGTTAATATAAATAACAAACAACCTACTGATCCCCGTGGTACACTTGTTACGGACTTCCAGTCTGAAAAATAACCCTCTATCACCACCCTCTGTCTCCTATCTTCAAGATAATACATTTACTTTTTATTTGGATACGAGAATATTATGAAAACAATAGACTTTCAAAATAGCCATTGCTGGTTCAATTCTACAAATTAATCTACTAATTTAGAATTCCCATCTTACTTGCCATCAACTACTACAATGTGGTCTTTCTTCATTATATAAATACGTTGCATTCAACCTCTTAAAATAATTTAGCCCAAGGATGTCACCAAAGTTAACAAGTTAATCCTCTCACTATAAAAGTGGTGCCATAGGACGAGGGGATTGCACATATTGCATGCTTTAAGGAGAGATGAGAGGAATAAACCTAGCAACTACAAGCCAATCATTCTAATGTCAGTGTGAGGAATAAATAGATATTAATTTTCACCTGAAGAGGGAATAGGTTAATAAGGAGCAGCTGGCAATTATTTGTTAAAGAGAAATAGAGTATGACTGAGTCATTTTGTGAAGTGGCAAGAAAAGTTGACAGAGGCAATGCAACAGTCATTGTATGCCGGATTGTCAAAAAACAGCAGATATGGATCTGTTAAAATACCGATGCAGCAAGAAATACTAAACATGAAAAATGCAACGAGTATTTAAACTGCTGAAGAATAGGAGAGAGAAGAGTGTCAGGACTTTCATATGAAGAAAGACTGGATAGACTCGGCTTGTACTCGCTAGAATTTAGAAGATTGAGGGGGGATCTTATAGCAACTTACAAAATTCTTAAGGGATTGGACAGGCTAGATGCAGGAAGATTGTTCCCGATGTTGGGGAAGTCCAGAAAAAGGGGTCACAGTTTAAGGATAAGGGGGAAGTATTTTAGGACCTAGATGAGAAAATAATTTTTTACACAGAGAGTGGTGAATCTGTGGAATTCTCTGCCACAGAAGGTAGTTGAGGCCAGTTCATTGGCTATATTAAAGAGGGAATTAGATGTGGCCCTTGTGGCTAAAGGGATCAGGGGGTATAGCGAGAAGGCAGGTACAGGATACTGAGTTGGATGATCATATTGAATGGCAATGCAGGCTCGAAGGGCCGAATGGCCTACTCCTGCACCTATTTTCTATGTTTCTAAGAGTGATAAATAGTTATGGCCCTGCATGCAATGAGGCACAACAAAGGATTGACATTGTAATTTTTTTGTTACAAATTAATAATTTATGCAGATTACAATGTTAAATTATAATCTGTGGAATTCATTGCCATAGACTGTGGTGGAGGCCAAGTCATTGGGTATTTTTAAAGTGGAGACTGATCTATTTTTCCCTCTCAACCCAATTCACCTGCCTTGTCCTCAATACTTTTGACGTCAAACGTTACGGGAAGGCAGGAGAATGGGGTTGAGAAGGGAAAAATAGATCAGCCATGATTGAATGGAGAGTAGACTTGATGGGCTGAATGGCCTAATACTATTCCTATATCTTGGTACTCTCAGAACATTTAAGAAGCATTTAGATGAATACTTGAAAATATGCGGCGGAGGTTCACCTGCACCTCCTCCAACCTCATCTATTGCATCCGCTGCTCTACATCGGTGAGACCAAGTGTAGGTTTGGCGATCGCTTGGCCGAACACCTCCGCTCGGTTTGCAACAACAAACCTGATCTCCCGGTGGCTCAGCACTTCAACTCCCCCTCCCTTTCCGAATCCGACCTTTCTGTCCTGGGCCTCCTCCATGGCCAGAGTGATGACCACCGCAAGTTGGAGGAGCAGCACCTCATATTTCGCTTGGGCAGTTTGCACCCCAGCGGTATGAACATTGACCTCTAATTTCAGGAAGTTCTTACTTTCTCCTCCGCTTCTCACCTCTCCCTCAGCCCTCTGGTTCCACCTCTTCCTTTCTTCCTCCTGACCCCCCCCTCCCCCCTCCTTCACATCAGTTTGAAGAAGGGTTTCGACCCAAAACTTTGCCTATTTCCTTCGTTCCATAGATGCTGCCTCATTCACTGAGTTTCTCCAGCATTTTTGTCTACCTTGGAAATAGTGGACAATGGGATTATAATGGCAAGATACTTGGTGGCTTGTATAGACATGGGTCAATGGACCCATTTCTGTGCGACGTGATACTAATTGTTCCCATTTTGTGTAGTGACTCCACATTTTCCCCTTGTAGAGAAATCTAATCAGCCTCATTCCCCTTCTTTTTGCACAGCGCTGGAACTGTCATGGGTTAACACCTCATTGCAGCAGTGGTGTAGATTGTAATCAGTCTCGCTGCACCCCTAAAAAGCTACGACAAATAAAAGAGTCTGCGAGAGCTGGGGCGGAAGATGACTCACAGGTGGATTCGCCGGCTACAGACCACAGAACGGAAAAGACTACAAGTAGGATTAGCGCATCAATGGGGGACAGTGGCTCAGTGGTAGAGGCAAAGAAGCACCAGGTCTGTTTTTGTGGTTGGCAGAAAGTTACAACAGCAAAGGGCCTCAGAGTACATCAGGGAAGGAAGAAGTGCTTGTTAGAGTGCAGGGAAATCGCTTTGAGCAATACTTCTTAAGTCAGTCGAGTGAAGTGCAGTGACGGGTAGAAAACCACAGTTCGCAGGATATTATTACCCCAGTTACTGATGATGAGGGAACAAGCATTGTAGGTGGTGGTGAGGTTAATCTGCCAGTCAGGGAGAAGAACGGTGGGCCTTAACCTAGAGTTAAATGGCCGAGGGAAAGTGAAAGGAAGGAATGAGAAACTTAATATACATTTGGTAAAGGTGTTAAAGAGTCTGAAAGGGACAGTGGAAAACAAGTTAGATAAGATGGGAGAGTTTATTTATCAATATGGTGCGGACAGGTTTGGTGTTATTGAGAAAAAGAAGGTGCGGGCTCGACAGGTGGTTAGATCTTTTCACACAGAGAGTGGTGAATCTCTGGAACTCTCTGCCACAGAAGGTAGTTGAGGCCAGTTTATTGGCTATATTTAAGAGGGAGTTAGATGTGGCCCTTGTGGCTAAAGGGATCAGGGGGTATGGAGAGAAGGCAGGTATGGGATACCGAGTTGGATGATCAGCCATGATCATATTGAATGGCGGTGCAGGCTCGAAGGGCCGAATGGCCTACTCCTGCACCTATTTTCTATGTTTCTATCAAGACAAGAGAGGGAAATCAAGAGACTAGTGAAGGAGAGGAGACAGTTGCGAGGAAAGGTTACAGTTGATGAGAGAGAGGGAATTAATGTTTTGCAAGAAGAGTTAAGAAACCGGTGAGCAATATTAAGGAGGGCAGAGCACCTTAGGAGGAAGAGAAAGAAGAAGGAGCAAGTCAGGTCAGCATTTTATAGGGATCCATTTAAATTTGTTAAAAGAATGTTTGTCAGGAAAAAAGTGGAAAGCTGAAAGCTTCAAAGGAAGAGGAATATTTTAAAAGGACATACTCGGAGCCAGAAAAGAAAAGGGGAATACAGATATACCACCCTTAGGATAGGTAGAGCATGTTAGATGTTTTGACACCTAAGTGGAAGGAAGTGGAAGCCGTATTAAGGCATGCAAAGTCTTCTTCGGCCCCAGGGTCGAATGGAGTCTCTTACGGAAATATAAAAATGCACCTGATGTGCTTAGATTCTTGTCGAGGCTCTTGATTATAATTTGGGAGAAGCAGGTCATACCAACGGTTAGAGCAGGGGGAATTTTCATTCCCTAGGATAAAGTCTTCAGAGTTAATGTGTAGGATAGAACTGCAGATGCTGGTTTAAATCAAAGGTAGACACAAAATGCTGGAGTAACTCAGCGGGACAGGCACCATTCCTTCTCTCCAGAGATGCTTCCTGTCCTGTCTTCAGAGTTAAGGCAGTTTAGCTAAGCCCAAATGTCTCCTAAATGTAGAAGGCAAGATTTTCTTTAGCATAGTGGCACAGAGGCTGGTAAGTTATTTAGAAAGGAACAGGTTAATAGATACAACCGTGCAGAAAGCCGGAATCCCAGGTTTTGCAGGTTGCTTAGAACACATTAGTGTAATATGGCACCAGAATCAGACAGCCACGCTCGAGAGAAGAGATTTGCATGTAATGTTTTTGGACCTGGCAAATGCGTTTGGATCTGTGCCACATAGTCTTATTTGTAGTGCTTTTGATTTCTTTACAGTTCCAGGATCAATAGTAAATTTAGTGAAAGCATATTTCCAAGATGTCTGAATGAGTTTTAGTACAGCAGGATTTACCAGAGACCAGATATGGGCATTATAGCAGGATGTACTATTTCCCCGTTAGTGTTTACAATGGTGAAGGAGCTCGTGATTAGAGTGTCACGGTGGGTCATTGGCAGGGAGTGACAGCAGGACGGACTGCGCCTCCCTCCAATCAGGGCCTATATGGATGATATGACCTTGGTGACCACAACAGTTGTTTGTACAAGAAGGTTGTTAGAGAAGTTAAATTATAATCTTAAATGGGCTACATTGAAGATTAAGCCTAGTAAGTCATGGAGTATTTATTTGGCAAGAGGAAAGGTGGTGGAGAAACGGTCCTGTGTAGATGAAGAAGAAATCCCGTCTATAATTGAGAAACAAGTTAAAAGTAGGTGGTATAACAGGAAGTTGGATGACTCTGAACAGGTTCAGCAACTTAGAAAGGATGTTACTGACTGGTTAGAAAGGATTGAGAAGTCAGGGCTTCCAGGCAAGTTGAAATTGTGGTGTTTGCAGTTTAGGCTATTCCCTAGGTTGATGTGGCCATTGACGGTTTATGAGAAGCCAATTTCTAAGGTAGAAAGGTTAGAAAGATTGGTTAGTTCATATATTAGGAAATGGTTAGGAGTTGCACAGTGTCTTAGTAATGTGGCTTTATGTGAGAAAGGTATAGAACAGAGACGAGGAAACACTTTTTCTCACAGAGAGTGGTGAGTCTGTGGAATTCTCTGCCTCAGAGGGCGGGTTCTCTGGATGCTTTCAAAAGAGCGAGATAGGGCTCTTAAAAATAGCGGAGTCAGGGGATATGGGGAGAAGGCAGGAACGGGGTACTGATTTGGGATGATCAGCCATGATCACATTGAATGGCGCAGCTGGCTCGAAGGGCCGAATGGCCTACTCCTGCACCTATTGTCTATTGTCTATTCTCCATTTATCATTGTCTAGCTGAACAGAGGAGTTTATGTGTGCTAAGGTGAGGTTAGAGTTGCAATTATCAGAGAGTAGGGATACCCGAGTTCGTAATCTGGTGTCAAGTGTAACTAGAGGGAGGAAGTGGAACTCAAAGCAGGCAGAAGAAGAAGCACAAGCAGCTCCGAGGATTACAGACATTGTTGGTAGTGTGCAATAAGGGAAAGGAGGCTTAGGGCTCAGCACAGGGAAACCAGTGCAGAGTAAGGCAGGTTCCACAGAGAGGAGGAATTTGGTTATAGAGCAGGTACGTCGTCAAGAGGAAGCAGCCAGATGTGTAAGGGCAGTAGCTCAGATTAAGCAGGGACAGTGGATGAACTGGAAAAGTGGCGAAAAGAGGAGATTTAGCTGGAGGGACTTGTGGTGCATGGAGGCGGGTCACGTAAGTTTCCTTATAAGGGTTATTTATGATGTGCTGCCATCACCGCAGAACATCAAACAATGGGTAGGCTGGGACCTGGCATGTCCCTTGTGTTCAGAGGTGGCAACGTTGATGCATATTTTATCAGGATGTAGGACTAGTCTTTCTCAGGGTCGGTATACTTGGCAACATAACCAGGTATTGAAGTGTATAGCTGCAGCAATTGAGAGGAGGAGAGTACAGGTGAATTCAGTAGGCATCAGGATTGGGAGTGTAGTGATTAATTTTGTCCATTAGGGAGGAAATGGTAGAGGAGGGAAGTTTGCAGATAGGTATGAGTCAGGCCAGTTACGGGGAGCCAATGATTGGGAGATGCAGGTAGATTAAGGAGGAAAGCTTGAAGTTCCGCAGGAAATAATTGCTTGAGGCCTGATAGTGTGTTATGGTCAGTTAGGCAGCGGTTAGTGTATGTTATAGAACTGACGGTGCCTTGGGAGAACTTAATGGATGAGACTTATGAAATGAAAAGAGTTAGATATGTAGAGTTGGCAGCAGAAGTTGAGCAGCGAGGATGGAGAGGAGGAGTACTCCGGTAGAGGCGGGTTGTAGAGGTAAAGGAAACGTATAACATGCAGTATGTGTGTTTCTTTGTAATTGTAGTCTGTGGAAGTGTATCTCGGCCTTATGCATGGGTGATATATGCGATGTTAGGGTGCAGGTGTTTAGCATTTGTTAGAGTGAGCTAATTGGCTGCAGCTTCCTTTATTCAGTAGATATGGGCTGCATTGGTGGTGGGAGCAGGTATTGAGGGGGGTGGTTCTGGGACGCCAAACCAACTGTTGAGCCGATCCGAGGTGTCGTGGGCCTAACTCAACAAAACACCAATGAATGGAGGTGCCCACTTGATAACCCCAATGATATACTTGCATCTACAGGTTTAGTTATTTTTTAAAGAGCTAATTAACATGTAGGAAGCTGGGGGTTTTTTTTGCATATGGAATCAATTATTAGAAGTTGGGTTATTTAGTTAGATAATAGTTTGGTTTTGGGCTTGGTTTTCTTAATTGTGTGCTTATCCTGGAACTATAGCACAAGTACTTTGTGTTTTAATTGTAATTTCCTTTGCATCTATCCCATGCACATTTGAAAGCCACGATTGGCTGTGCTTCTATCTCAGTTCAAGATTATAGATCATTATCATTCACTGTGGGAAAGAAATTGTTGCTCACACTCCCCTTGAATCTTTTGTTGTTCACATTAAAGCTGTAAACCCGGGCACTTTCATTGTTTGCTTCTCTTACCCTTTACCATCTGTAAAATCCTTTCAATGATAACGCTCCATTCAGATTCCTTTATCCCATTGAGGCCAACCCCAGCTTCTTCAATTTAACCTTGTGGCTGAGCTCTCTCATCCCATTCTGGTTACTCTTCTACACCATCTGCAAGACCTTCCTTCACACACATCCCAGAGTTTGAGAGTTTGCTGACCAGAATTGGAGGTAATACCTCAGATTCAGTAATGTAAAGATTTTCTTAATGTTTTGATTTTTGAAGCCCAAGATCCCAATCCGTCCTGACGGCAGAGTTTTGATTATCCCGACGCGAGGGCTTCGGACATCGGACCGTCGGCAGCAGCGACTGCGGAGGGTTCAAAGGCCCCGACCACGGGTGAACAAGGAGGAAGATGATTGAACTTTATTACCTTCCATCACAGTGAGGAATGTGGATTCCGCTGTGGTGGATGTTTATGTTAAATTTTATTTTATGTGACTGTGTGTATTGTTGTTTTTCACTTAGTATGGCTGTATGGTGACTCATCACCCTACCTTAACTGATACCTGTGAGAATACATTTGAACTTGAACCTGAACTTGCTTTCTGACCTTTGTAAGATTTATGCACATAACGGTCTCTTCCTGGTCGCTTGATGTTCTGTAGAACTGACGTTGGCCTATGCTGCCTTAATCTTCATCTCTCACAAAACCTCTGTGAGAAATGTTTCTGTCCATTGTGCCAATCGATCTATGCCCTTTTGCAGTCTATTACTGACTTTACCACTATTTTCCATCTATTTATGTTTGGTGTCATCTGTGAAGAAAGTGCAGGAAGGAGTACAGGAATGAGATCGAGAACCTTGTCCATGTATCGAGACAACTACCTTTCTTTCAATGTTAGCAAGACAAAGGAGATTGTGATTGACCTCAGGATGCGAAGCAGTACACCTACCCCAGTTTGCATTGACGGTGCCCAAGTAGAGATGGTTGAAAACTTCAAATTCCTAGGAGTCAATATCACCAACAACTTCTCCTGGACCACCCTTATCGAAGCAACGACCAAAAAAGCACACCAATGCCTCTACTTCCTTAGAAGGCTTAGGAAGTTCAGCATGTCCCCTACAACTCTCACCAACTTCTACAGATGCATGGTAGAAAGCATTTTATCAGGATGCATCACAGCTTGGTTTGGGAACAGCTCCATCTAAGACCACAAGAAATTGCAGCAAATTGTGGACACAGCTCAGACCATCACACAAACCAACCTCCCTTCCATTGACTCCATTTATACCTCACGCTGCCTTGGCAAGGTCAGCAGCATAATCAAGGACGAGTCACACCCTGGCCACTCCCTCTTTCGGCTGACTGGATAGCACGCAACAAAGTCTTTTCACTGTATCTCGATACACGTGACAATAAGGTGAACTGTAAATATTGAAAATATACTCTGCACTTCCATATCCAATTCATTGATGGAAATCAAATAAAGCCGCGGTTCTAGCATTGACCCCGTGGGAACATAACTGCTTGTCATCCTACAGTCTGAAAACCAACCATTTGCTGCAAGCAAATGGGACTAGCCAAGTATACCAATTTGGTTGGCATAGACAGAGTGGTCCGAAGGCCTGTTTAGATGCTGTATAGTTCTGAGACTCTTTACTTATTTTCCTTGAGCCAATCTTCTTTTTACCTATGCTGTTGCAACCACTTTGGCCCGTGGGTCTCAATGTTGCCATTCCCAATGTTCTCCAATATGAATGGTTCATTTTAGATTACCTATTTCATCCTTGCGCATGTCCTTCATCTTATCTATGGTGAGTTTCTTTTCCTCAAGCTTTGAGAGCACGTGACCCGGCAGAACCGAGAACTGGCGTAATGGATTGCACCATCCCCATAGTCTCCTGTCAATAGTCTTGCAGAGATTCAACAGCTTGTATGTCATTGCAGGCCATCGTTTTCGCAAAGCAACTTCAAACAGCGCCCGGACAATGCGAGCTGCATTCTACAAACACAATGGAGAAAGAATGGTTGAAATTTCATTTAACAAAATGCACTCTCAGATGTAAAATTAAATTACCTGCATTGATGTTAGTACTCACTGATTTATCATATCAATTCATCAAATCTCTAATTAAATAAATTCATTTTATTACTAATAAAATGCATGTCCAATGGTGTAAAAGCCCTGTCCCACGGTACGAGTTCATTCCAAGAGTTCTCCCAAGTTTGCCCTGATTCGAACTCGGAGATTTATGATAATGGCCACTCGTCTTTACTCGGGGCTCTCATGGACATTTTTCATCATGTTGAAAAATCTTCATGAGTCTTCCCGTGCTTACCTGCCATTAGCGAGTCTTCCCGAGTACCTGCGGTTAGCGCTAAGAGACGTCCCCGGGCTCTGACGTACCCGCTACGTTCATTCTCCGTGCTTACCACGAGTTTGATTTTTTTTAAACTCGGGAGAGCTCTTGGAATGAACTCGTACCGTGGGACAGGGCTTTAACGATTCTGTCAGTTTGTTTCAATGCAGGTGATCCCTTAAAATAACTCCCTCTTAATTATACCAGCAGCATTCAAATATTATTGCATTTTTACATTTTCTGAAAATGAACAACTTAGTTATTCTACAGGAGGAATATTTTGATTGTATTTAAGAACCTAAATTTAAATTCCATGCACAAGTCTTGTTTATTGTTGAAAACTGTTGAGGGGTAGGTTAAATTACGACAAGTTTCAAGTTGCACAGCCTATTGTTTTGGGTGAGATATTAACTCATTCATTCTACTTCTCTAGAAATAGCAAAAATAAAAGTTGGACTTTTTAAAGGAAAGAAAACCATAGAGGAGACAAGACCTGCAATGTTAGGCGATCAATACCCATTATCAGCATTTGTCAGAATACCTGTAATACTATGTAATACTATGGGAAGGATGTAATAGTATTAGAAACAGAGGAAAGAAGATTAGCAAGGATATTACCATTACTGGTTAATTATAGTTGAGCTGAATCAACCACCAGGATTTGTTCTCTTTTAAATAAAGGAGATTTAGTAGAGGCATATAAAATTCTAAGAGGCCAAAGCAAGATGCTTATGCACATATGAATTAGAAGCAGGAGTAGATCATTTGACCCTTCAAGCCTCTGCTGCTATATAATAAGCTGACCATAAACAACCTTCTTTCCTTGCCAGGCAGATTAATAATTAGAGCTACTGATTCAATTTATTTGCTGGAAGGGATACAGAGGAGTTAAAGGGAAATGTTTTGACCCTATGTAGTGGGCATCTGGAAAGTAAGGCAAAATTCTTACTTTTTATATTTCTGGACCAGACCTTGAAGTGTCACAACTCATCATACCAATTAAGATTTGGTAACTAGGACCAACCCTAAAAATAGCTCTATTTTTTGTTGGCATGAATGTTTAGGGCAAACATGTGATTTTCTATGGCATTGTTCTATAATTCTTATATCATCTTCCTAGATCTCAATAAAAACAGCTATCAAGAATTTAAAGAGGGAAGTGATAACAAATATAAAACATCAGTTGAGGTTGAGGTTTATTTGTTGAACAAAATTGGGAGAACTCTTCATTAGATAATAACTACTTGTATTAATACATTATAAAGAAGTAAAACCGACTACTTGGCAGGAGATTTAAGGATTTGACACCAAATACAACACAATTAATCAAAAGGAGGTTCAACGCCACAGAATTAGGAAGTTGTCAAAAAAAGAAAAATGGAGCCAGGATTTAAGGAGGAAATTGTAGAATTTAGCTTAAGCCACTGAAAGCACAGACATCAATAGTGGAGTAATTAAAATTGGCAATGTGCAAGAGGTAGGAAGGAGTCAGATCACCAAGGGATTGAAAACAAGGACAAGAATTCTAAAATGAAAGCAATGCTTAATTAAGGCGGTCACGGTGGCGCAGGGATAGCGTTGCTGCCTCACAGCGCTTGCAGCGCCGGAGACCCGGGTTCGATCCCGAGTACGGGTGCTGTCTGTACGTAGTTTGTACGTTCTCCCTGTGACCTGAGTGGGTTTTCTCCGAGATCTTCGGTTTTCTCCCACACTCCAGAGACACGCAGGTTTGTAGGTTAGTTGGCTTGGTAAATGTAAACAATTGTCCCTAGTGTGTGGGGGGTCGTGTTAATGTGCGAGGATCGCTGGTCGGCGAGGACCCGGTGGGCCGAAGGGCCTGTTTTCGCGCTGTATCTCTAAACTAAACTAAACTAAAAAAGGAGTAAATGTGGGTGATCGCACTTGAGCTGCAAAGGCGAGTTTGGATACATAAAACAGAGTCTGGGGTATTTCAAACTTAAGAGCTGAAAATTTACGTTGGCCACAGAATTGCAATGATTTCAAATATTAACTGCCACAGAATTCTGCCTGACCTGGGGTATTTTCAGCATCTCCTCATATAATTTCAAATCTATTATGTTTCAAAGAAATGAAATGACCGTGGATTCGAGTCATGAGATAACAGAGATATGAATGAAAATTTTGAGGATTTCAGTGGCAATCATGGGATTGGGATATCACTGGAAATATCAGCATTTATTTTTTCATACTTAATTGTTCCTGAATTTGAGAGGCAATTACAATATTGACAGGTTGGAGTAGCATCTCGGCCAGACCTGCTTCCCCATGGAGTAAGGATTAGATGGATTTTTAACAATAATCTGGTAGTTTAAGGTCATAAGGAATAGGAGTAGAATTAGGCCATTTGACCCATCAAGTCTACTCCGCCATTCAATCATGGCTGATCTATCTCTCCCTCCTAACCCCATTCTCAGGCCTTCTCCCCATTACTTCTGACGCCTGTATTAATCGATTGATTGATTGATTATTGATTGATTATACTTTTAATAATCCTTTACAGGAAATTACAGTGCCACGACAGCTTCAAGACAGACATAACACCACACATTTCCTCAAATAGCTTCCATACTTAACAAGTTAAAATACAAGTTAAAATACAATTAATGAAAAATAGTGCAGTTATTTAGCGCATTATATAACCTTATAGCAGCTGGTAAACAGGACTTCCTATGTCTCTCAGTTTTGCACATTGGTGCAATCAGTCTCTGACTGAAGATGCTGCTCTTGATCACCTTCAGGGCATGGAGTGGGCGAGTGGGGTTGGTCATTATTGAACCCAGTTTGTTCAGAGTTCTGGCCTCTGCCACCTGCTGGACCGTTCGTTGCTCAGCCCCGACCACTGAGCCGGCCTTCCTGATCAGCTTGTCCAGTCTGTTTTTGTCCGCTATGCGGGCGCCATCTCCCCAACAGGCCACAGCAAAAAACAGAGCACTGGCCACCACTGAATGGTAGACACTGCACAGTAGGGGTTGGCAGATGTTAAATGACCTCAGCCTCCTTAAAAAATACAGTCGGCTTTGTCCCTTCCTGTACACCGCCTCCATATGACACTTCCAGTCCAGCTCACTGTCAAGCTGCACCCCAAGGTACCTGTGGTTAGCGACCACCTCCACCTCAGTGCCCTTAATGGTGATTGGTGTTGCTTGAGTCCTCCTCCTCCCCCTCCTGAAGTCCACAACTATCTCCTTGGTTTTTGTGGTGTTAAGATGGAGGTTATTGTGTGCACTCCACTCCACAAAGTTACTTATTATGTCTCTATACTCCTCCTCATTGCCCCCTTTAATGAGGCCGACAACAGCTGTGTCATCCGAAAACTTCTGCAAAAAGCAGCTGTTGGTGTTATATTGGAGATCCGCTGTGTAGATGGTAAACAGGAACGGAGCCAGCACAGTTCCTTGTGGAGCCCCTGTGCTGCTCAAGATGGTGCCCGAGACACTGTTCTGTAGGCGCACGTACTGTGGTCTGAGGGAAAGGTAATCCAAACACCACAGTACCAGTGATGGATCCACTTTCATCTTCTCCATCTTCTCCCCTAGCAGTCGGGGCTGAATTGTGTTGAAGGCGCTTGAGAAGTAAAAAAAATGTAATCCTTACAGATGCATCAGTAGTGTCCAAATGTGTGTACACCCTCTGCAGCATGTAAATGAGGGCATCATCGACACTGATGTTAGGCTGATATGCAAACTGTAAAGGATCCATTTGATTTGACACACTAGTCCTGATGTAGGAAAGGACAAGTCTCTCAAATGTCTTCATAATATGTGAAGTGAGCGCTACTGGTCTGTAGTCATTGTGGAGAGTGGGATGGGTCTTCTTTGGGACAGGTACCAGGCAAGATGTTTTCCACAGCCTTGGAACCCTCTGTAGACGCAAGCTCAGGTTGAACAGGTGTGTTAGAATACCACACAGCTCTGAAGAGCAGGTCTTCAGTAGCCTTGGGCTGGTGTCATCAGGCCCCACTGCTTTCCCTGGCTTCAGTCTGTCCAGCATCATCTTGACCTGAGCAGTATGAAGAGTCATAGGTGGGGCTGCCGGTGGAGTGGGAGGTGGAAAGAGGGGACTCCGTACAGGTGACATCTCAGGAGTGATGGAGATGATGGAGAGAGGGAGGGGAGGTGGAGAGGAAGCAGCAATGGTCAGCAGACCAGGTGGGGGAGGCTGGGGTGGTGTGGGGCAGTCAAATCTGTTGAAAAATCTGTTCAGATCATCAGCCAGACTCTGTTCACCATCAGGCAGTGTACCACCTTTCTGCTTCATGCCCATGATCTTTCGCATTCCAGCCCATACCTGCTTCACACCATCTTGCTGCAGCTGTCGTTCTAATTTGAACCTATAGGCTTCTTTCCCCTCCTTAATCCTCACCTTCAGTTCCTTTTGAAGTTCTTTGATTTTATTCCTGTCGTCCTCCCTGAAAGCCTTTTTCTTCTCATTTTGTAAGGCCTTCAGGCTGCTGGTAATCCAAGGTTTGTTATTAGGATAGCAACGAATTACCCTGGATGGCATGATGTCATCATAACAGAAATTGATGTAATGGGTAATGCATTCTGTTAGTCCGTCAATGTCTTCCCCATACTCCTCACAGAACACATCCCAATCTGTTGTCTCAAAACAGTACCTCAGGGCTTCATCTGCCTCAGGATACCATTCTCTTGATGTTCTGGTGGTGACAGGCAGCCTCTTGGCAGCTGGGGTGTAGGAGGGAGAGAGATGTAGCATGTCGTGGTCTGATCGACCAAGAGGGGGCAGTGCAGTACATTTGTAATCAAGAATCTTTCTATCTCCACCTTATAAATATCCGCTGACTTGGTCTTCTGTGACAAAGAATTCCACAGATTCACCACCCTCTGACTAAAAAAATTCCTCATCTCCTTCCAAAATGAACGTCCTGAGGCTGAGGCTATGACCTAGACTCTCCCACAAATGGAAACATTCTCTCCTCATCCACTCCATCCGAGCCTTTCACTATTCTGTCTGTTTCAATTAAGTCCCCCCACATTTTTTGAAACTCCAGCGCATACAGGCCCAGTGCCGACAAACGCTCATCATAGATTAACCGACTCATTCATGCGATCATTCTAGTAAACCTCCTCTCGACCCTCTCCAGAGCCAGCACATCCTTCCTCAGATATGGTACCCAAAATTGCTCACAATATTCATCACCAGCGCCTTATAGAGTGTCAAGACTATTTGTTAGTTTCAAAGTTAATGCTTCCAAGATGGGATTTTTTTTCAAATTACAGGTTTACATAATCACCTGAATTTAAATTCCCCTAGGGCAATGGTGAAATGTGTACATGTTTCTGGATCAATGGTCCAAAACTCTGGTTCCTTCTCTAGTAACTTCAAAACTATGCCTCCCGTCCCCGAGATGTTATGAAGGTGGCAATAGACAGTCTTGTGTGAGAGCAAGATCATGTCACGGTCAAACCCAACCTTAGATCTGAAATGGCATGGTACGTCCTTGAACAAAAAAACAACATGTTGGAAGGACTCAGTGGATTAAACAAACATCTGTGGAGGCAAAAGGTGCATGACAAGGTTTCGACTTGAGATCCTGAATCAGGACCGTCTTTCGACAGGTTTCAAAGGCAGACAGGAATTTGACTGGTCAACCAAACGTGGCACTTCTGAGAGTGCAGCATTGCATCAGTCTGCCACTGATCGCAGTGCAAGTTGCAATGAGCAGGGTATGTTGGAGGTGTGATATAAATACAGAAAATGCTGTTAATACTCAGCAGGTGACAAGAGATTCTTTAATAAGAACTACAGAGTTACCATTTTAGGACAATCACCTTTCATCAGACCTGCTGACCATTTACAGCATTTTCTGTTTTATTTTCAACTCATAATTACAATAGACAATAGACAATAGGTGCAGGAGTAGCTAGCACCGCCATTCAATGGGATCATGCCTGATCATCCCCAATCAATATCCAGTTCCTGCCTTCTCCCCATATCCCCTGACTCCGCTATTTTTAAGAACCCTATCTAGCTCTCTCTTGAAAGCATCCAGAGAACCTGCCTCCAACACCCTCTGAGGCAGAGAATTCCACAGACTCACCACTCTCTGTGAGAAAAAGTGTTTCCTCGTCTCCATGCATTTTGGGACGTCGAAGAAGGGCAGGACCTACACAGTAAATGGTAGGCCTCTGGGTAGTGTTGTAGAGCAGAGGCATCTAGGAGTACAGGTGCATGGTTCCTTGAAGTTCAAGTCACAGGTAGATAAGGTGGTCAAAAAGGCTTTTGCCACTTTGGCCTTCATCAGTCAGAGTATTGAGTATAGAAGTTGGGAGGTCATGTTGCAGTTGTATAAGACGTTGGTGAGACCGCATTTAGAATATTGTGTCCAGTTCTGGGCACCATGTTATAGGAAAGATATTGTCAAGCTTGAAAGGGTTCAGAAAGGGCTCGGTGCTGAGACGGGGCTCCGGTGAGGGCAGCCCGACTCGGGGCTGAGACGGTGCTCCGGTGGCTGAAGCGGCGTTCTGGCGGCGGCGACCTGAATCCGGGGCTCGGCCGCGGGCCAGTGGACGACATCGTCGGGAGCTCGCAGGTCACAGGCTGGTGCCTGTTTTCCGGAGCTCCCGCGGCAACAGCTGCATCCCCTGGACTGGAGGGCGGCAGCTTCAACCATCCCGGGCCGCGGAGCTTGAACCGGCCCGTTCGCGGAGCTCGGTTGAGCCGCGGGACAGACTACCATCGCCCGGTGGGGTAACAACATATCGCCTCAGTGCAGAGGGAGAATGAGGAGGAAAGAGACTTTTGCCTCCATCACAGTGAACTCACTGTGTTGGATGTTAATTTGTGTTTATTGTGTGTTTTGTTGTTTATTATTATATGTATGGCTGCAGGCAACGACATTTCGTTCAGACCGAAAGGTCTGAATGACAAATAAAGGATCTAATCTAATCTAATCTAATCTAATCTAATCTAAATGAACTCTCTTTGTCTGCTGGCATTCAGTATGGGGACTCGGGCAAAAAACCTGTGACCAAATTGCTCGTGAATGCACCTTGCATTGCACAAGGTATGGTTTTGTTAAATGATTGACAATATTTATTGAACTAACTCTCAAACTAATAGGATACTTCAGCATCACTCAAAGTTTAATATACCTGACTTTCTTTGGATATTCAAGACAGATCTTACACTGTGCAGATCAAGTTATACCCTTATTTCTGACCCTTCCAAGACATGAAATATATAACAGCTCAACTTCCTTTATGTACGTGAATAAAGTGTAATGTTCGCAAGAAAGAAAATAGCTGACAGCATAAACCCAGAGGAAGTAATAAAGTAGCCATGTTTTGATGGCATGCCAGCACTTAAAAGAAAACAGAATTATATCATATTTAATTAGAATAAAAACAATGTCAAGTATCCAATGTGGTTCGATTGTGCCAGTTGTTAGCATTTGTGTTCCACTAACTACCATGGTAGCAATTTGCTCAGAAAACAGGCACACTAAGTTTGCAGATCCGAACTTGATATAGTGGTGTAAATGGCCTACATGGACCATATACATTTTATTCTTCACTGGGTAGCTACCCAGATGTTAAGGGCTGGCTCCAATTACCTCTTACGTTTGTTTATTAGTTCCAACAAATTTCTAACTTACTTTTCCAATTTCAGGATAGCCTGCACATTCTTTCAGCTTAATTAAAATCCACTTAAATCTACACCTCAAAAAAATGAAAATGCTTCCTCCTCCATCAAGCTTTATAGAATTATAGAATTTCGCAGCATTTGTGAACCATCGATTTTATACTGTTCATTACTTCTGAAATTATCAAAAGTTGACATGCATGGGTAACATTTATGAATTAGCAACACATAAACCAACTTGAGTTAGTATGAGGAACGTCACCTACTCCTTTTCTGCTTTCTCCTTTTATTACTCTATCTTCCTGTAGTGAAGCGTTCGATGATAATCAATCAGTGGTATATGATAAAAAATCAAACAGTGCCACACCAGAACAGGCCCTTCCACCCACAATGTCTGTGCCGAACATGATATTTAAATTAATCTCTTCTGCCTGCACATGCTCCCCATTCCTCCATCCCTGCAAGTTTGTGTCTCTATCTAAATGATACTATCGTATCCACTTCCACCAACAACCCTGGCAGCCATTCGAGGCACTCCGTATGAAAATCTTTCCTTGGATCTCTCCTTTAGAGTCTACCCCTCTCACCTCATAGCTATGCCCTCTGATATTTGACCTCTCCAACCTGGGAAAAAAATTCTGAATGCCTATCCTATCAATACCTCTCATGATATTATAAACTTCTAATAGATCTCCCTCAACCACTGATGCCCCAGTGACAATAATCCAAGTTTGTCTAACTTCTCCTTATAGTTATTGCCCCCTATTGTAGGCACCAACCTCTCCTGCACCCATTTCAAATCCTTCCTGTAATGGGGCAAGCAGAACTGCACACAATACTCTGAAGAAGGGTTTCGGCCCGAAACGTTGCCTATTTCCTTCGCTCGATAGATGCTGCTGCACCCGCTGAGTTTCTCCAGCATTTTTGTGTACCTGCACACAATACTCCACATGCGGCCTAAGTTCTATAACGTTGTAACATGACTTCCTGCCCCTTACACTCATAACTCTGGCCATTAAAGGCAAGATATGCATGCTTTACCACATCATCCAAGTGTGTAACTATTTTCAGGGAGCTATGGACCCCAAGATCTCTCTGTACATTCATTCTGATTAGGGTCTGGCCATTAACTGTATACATTCCCCTTATATTTGGCCTCCCAAAGTGCAACATCTCACACTTGACCAGATTAAACTCCATCTGCAATTTCTCTGCCTATATCTCTAACTGATCTTTATCCTGCTGTCCTTTTTTATCTTAGCTTTCTTCACTGTCCACAACTCCACCAATGTGTTGATGATAAAATTAAATTATATATTTCAAAATCATTTGTAAAAGTTGCCCATTTTCTTTTCATTATTCTTTCATAAGCCTCGTAGAACTCTGAACAGTGTGGATTGAAGAAAGTTGTTATGATCTCCAACAAGATCATGAATTCAGCTGCGAGCGGGAGAAGAAATATGTCAAGGCACATTATTAACCGTTCTTCAAATTCTCCACATGTGGGAAATCTTTCTTAATGGGTTAAAATATGAAGCATAAAGATCTGAATTTTCATCAAGGATGGAATTGTGTGGCATTATAATATTCATTGAGGGAAATGGATCTGCTACAAAGATCTTACCTGAGCAACATATGCAGAGTCAGAAATGAGTGAGAAGCTATCCAGCTCGCCGTGGCTTATGTACGTTTGGAGAAGAATGTTCACTTTGCCATAGGTATTCTCGACTCCTCCTGCGACAGACAGCTCACAGTAATTGCACAACAGCTGATCGAGCTCCTCCAATTCCTCCTCTCTTACCTGCAAAAACACAAAGAAATTCAGTACATTTAATGCCAGGATATATGACTTGGCAAGTAGACACACAGACTCTAATCTTAATACTAACGAAACATGCTAGCTAAACATTCCCAGAACCAATTTCCCCGCAGTATTTTTTGTAAAAATGTTCTTTTCCTATTACCACAAAAATAATTGATGTCATATATTCAGGTTATTCAGGCGAGGGGGGGACCTCATTGAAACATCGAATAATGAAAGGCCTGGATAGAGTGGATGTGGAGAGGATGTTTCCACTCATGGGAGAGTCTGGGACTAGAGGGCCATAGCCTCAGAATAAAAGGACGTATCTTTTGAAAGTAGGTGAGGAAGAATCTCTTTGACTAAAGAGGGTGGTGAATCTGTGGAATTTATTGCCACAGATGGCTGTGGAGGCCAAGTCAGTGGATATTTTTAAGGTGGAGATTGACAAATTCCTGATTAATATAGGTGTCAGGGGTTATGGGGAGAAGACAGGAGAAAGGGGTTGGAAAGCCAATAATAGATCAGGCATAATTAAACGGTGGAGTAGACGATGGGCCAAATAGTCTAATTCTGCTCCAAAAACATGAGCTTATTGGTAATGGCACTTAATCCATGAACATGTCCAGACCTAGGTGAAAGTACAATCTTAAAATGTATATTGCTCAATACCAGTACACTGGTCAGCTAATACAATTGTTTCGCTTTCAGAACTTGGGAGCCAAAAACAATTTCTCCTCCCCAGCGTTATTAAAGTATTTACATGAAATGCTTAAGAAGGAACTGCAGATGCTGGAAAATCGAAGGTAGACAAAAAGGGTGGAGAAACTCAGCGGGTGAGGCAGCATCTATGGAGCGAAGAAAACAGGCAACGTTTCGGGCCGAAACCCTTCTTCAGACTGATGTGAGGGTGGAGGGGGGGGGGGGGGGGGGGGGGGCAGGAAGAAGAAAGGAAGAGGTGGAGCCAGTGGACTGAGGGAACCGAGCGGAGGTGTTCGGCGAAGCGATCGGCAAGCCTACGCTTGGTCTCACCGATGTAGAGCAGTTAACAGTTAGCGGATGCAATAGATGAGGTTGGAGGAGGTGCAGATGAACCTCTGCCGCACCTGGAAAGACTGCTTGGGTCCTTTAATGGGGGGGGGGTAAAGTGACAAGTATAGCATTTCTTGCGGTTGCAAGTGAAAGTGCCAGGAGAGGGGGTGGTTTGGGTGGGAAGGGATGAATTGACCAGGGAGTTACGGAGGGAGCGGTCTCTGCGGAAAGCAGACAGGGGAGGAGATGGGAAGATGTGGCGGGTGGTGGGGTCACGTTGGAGGTGGCGAAAATGTCGGAGGATTATTTGTTGTATGTGACGGCTGGTAAGGTGGAAGGTGAGGACAAGGGGAACTCTGCCCTTGTTACGAGTGGGGGGATGGGGAGTGGGAGTAGTCACAGGGGTATAGAAGAGACCCTGGTGAGAGCCTCATCTATGGTAGAAGAGGGGAACCCCCGTTCCCTGAAGAATGAGGACATCTCCGATGCCCTGGTGTGGAACACCTCATCCTGGGTGCTGATGCGGCGTAGACGGAGGAATTGGGAGTAGGGGATGGAGTCCTTACAGGAAGCAGGTTGGGAATAAGTGTAGTCCAGATAGCCATGGGAGTCAGTGGGTTTATAGTGGATGTCGGTCAGGAGTCTACCTCCTGCGATGGAGATAGTGAGGTCAAGAAATGGTAGGGAAATGATGGAAATGGTCCAGGTGTATTTGAGTGCCGGATGGAAGTTAGTGGTGAAATGGATGAAGTCAGTGAGTTGTGTGTGGGTGCAGAAATGCTTGTAGCAAACAGCACAGTGTTAATTTAGGAGCATGATCTCACAATCCAAGTTATACCGGGGCAACAAATTGTTTCATGTTACGTGCCTAAATGTAGTGAACAAGAGCCTTTTATTCGGGCGGGAGACAGAGAAAGGGAGGCAGAGAAAGGGAGGCAGAGAGAGGGAGACAGAGAGAGGGAGACAGAGAGAGGGAGACAGAGGGAGGAGAGAGAGGGAGGAGAGAGAGGGAGGAGAGAGAGGGAGGAGACAGAGGGATGAGACAGAGAGGGAGACAGAGAGGGAGACAGAGAGGGAGACAGAGAGAGGAGACAGAGAGAGGAGACAGAGAGAGATAGGGACAATGAGAGGGGACAGAGAGAAAGGGGAACAGCGAGAGAGGGGGACAGAGAGAGAGTGAGACAGAGGGAGAGAGACAGAGGGAGAGAGACAGAGGGAGAGAGACAGAGGGAAAGAGACAGAGGGAGAGAGACAGAGGGAGAAAGGGGGAGAGAGAAAAGGGGAGAGACAGAGGGAGAGAGACAGAGGGAGAGAGACAGAGGGAGAGAGACAGAGGGAGAGAGACAGAGGGAGAAGAGAGAGAGAGAGAGAGAGAGACAGACAGTGAGAGACAGAGGGACAGAGGTTCCAAGTGATGTGAAAACCCCCCAAAATAATTCAATGCACTAGCATGACCAGCAATACTGAAAACAGACGAAAGGAGGAACAGGTTTTATGCCATTTGCTGTTGTTTTTGTTGTTGTTTTTATTGTCATGTGTACTAGGTTATAGTGAAAAGCTTTGTTTGTGTGCTGTCCACTCAAATCATACTACACATGAATTCAATCAAGCTATATATGGGTATTGGAAAATATAACAGATAATGCAGGAAGTAAAATATTAAAGCCAAGAAGTTAAAAAAAAAACAAGATCTGCAATGAGAGAGGTTGGTAGATCCTAAACTGCACCTAAACTTGTGAGAATGTATTTCTTCTTTTGAATAATTTTGAAAAGATTCAGCTAGCGGTAATGATAAAAATATACATGACAAGCAGACATCATTGCAACGTTTCCAACACATCCATGGTACTCCAGTGCTAAACAGATATCCAGTGCCGTTTGTTAATAAATACAATTGAGACAGTGGTAAAATAAAATCGAAGAAATTACAACTAAACACTCCTTTCTCTGCTGGCAGTCAAAATTCGAAATTAAAGGAATCGCGCACTTAATCCCATTCTGATTACCACAGAAAATATACAATTTGTTTTCCAATTACTACTTGCAAAGTTACACGGTTGGTGTGATTAGTACAACTATCAAGTTTGGTGCAGCTGAAGGCATTTTTTTTAGGGAACATGCAACAGCACTTCGTCTGAGAAACTCTTCGACATTTGGAGAGGAACATTAAATTGATAATAAGCAATAAAGCAGTAGTTTCTCAAGAGTTTGCCACCTCAAAATTCAATAGGGCATGAGGCCACGGCACTGTATATTGCAGGACAGGCCGAACACAATTAATGTCGTGAAAGTCTTTACTTCCATGTGAAGGTCTGGTTTATATTAGGTCTCAGGTCTGGTTCACATTAGGTTTCAGATCTGGTCATGGGAATGTGATCTGTGAAGGAATGAGGCCTGGCAAGGAGGGAGTTATTATTGAGGGATGGCTATTAATTGAGCTGGGAGGTGGGCAGGAGAAAATGGTCTCCAGAGTTATGCTGGGGCATCAGGGCAAAGTAAAGCTGCATGTGCAAGTGCAGGTGGAGTCAGGTCACAATTGATTTTTGGGCACTGATGGTCAAGTTCACATGGGTGGGGAAAGGGTCATGACTAATACCGGGAGTGTTTGAGGGAAAACCGCCATGAAGGTCTCATGCAAGGCCACTTTAATGACAAAGCAGATATCACAGCTTGTGTGTGATTGTTTCTTAATAGGTGGTCCATGCTGACCACATGGAGGAGAATCTAAGACATCACAGTCTTAAGGAATTACTTGTGATACATAACACACACACGTTGAAATATGTGATATATCATTTATTGGTAGGAAGGAACCGTAGATGCTGGTTTAAATCGAAGAGACACAAAATGCTGGAGTAACTCAGCGGGACAGGCACTATCTCGGGAGAGTAGGAATGGGTGACGTTTCGGGTCGAGACCCTTCTTCAGACTGATGTCAGGAGAGAGGGAGATACGATCGCCGAGTAGCGATCGTTTCGCTGAACACCTCCTCTCATTCCACTTAAACCTACCTGATCTCCCGGTTGCTAAACACTTTAACTCCCCCTCCCATTCCCGCACTGACCTTTCTGAACCTGGGCCTCCATAATGTTTGGGACAAAGACCCATCATTTATTTATTTGCCTCTGTACACATTTTTGAGATTTGTAATAGACAAAAATCACTTGTGGTTAAAGTGCACATTGTCAGATTTTATTAAAGGGTATTTTTATACATTTTGGTTGCATCATGTATAAATTACAGCTGTGTTTATACATAGTCCCCCCTATTTCAAGGCACCATAATGTTTGTGACACATGGCTTCACAGGTGTTTGTAATTGTGTTTAATTGCCTCCTTAATGCAGGTATAAGAGAGCTCTCAGCACCTAGTTTTTCCTCCAGTCTTTCCATCACCTTCGGAAACTTTTGTTGCTGTTTATCAACATGAGGATCAAAGGTGCGCCAATGAAAGTCAAAGAAGCCATTATGAGACTGAGAAACGAAAATAAAACTGTCAGCGACATCAGCCAAACCTTAGGCTTACCCAAATCAACTGTTTGGAACATCATTAATAAGAAAGACAGCACTGGTGAGCTTACTAATCGCAAAGGGACTGGCAGGCCAAGGAAGACCTCCACAGCTGATGACAGAAGAATTCTCTCTATGATAAAGAAAAATCCCCAAACACCTGTACGACAGATCAGAAACATTCTTCAGGATTCGGGTGTGGATTTGTCAATGGCCACTGTCCGCAGAAGACTTCATGAACAGAAATACAGAAGCTACACTACAAGATGCAAACCACTGGTTAGCTGCAAAAATAGGATGGCCTGGTTACAGTTTGCCAAGAAGTACTTAAAAGGTCAACCACAATTCAGGAAAAAGGTCTTGTGGACAGATGAGACGAAGATTAACTTATGTCAGAGTGTTGGCAAGCAAAGTATGGAGGAGAGAAGGAACTGCCCAAGATCCAAAGCATACCACCCAATCTGTAAAACACGATGGTGGGGGTGTTATGGCCTGGGCATGTATGGCTGCTGAAGGTACTGGCTCACTTATCTTCATTGATGATACAACTGCTGATGGTAGTAGCATAATGAATTTTGAAGTGTATAGACGCATCCTATCTGCTCAAACAAATGCCTCAAAAATCATTGTCCAACGATTCATTCTACAGCAAGACAATGATCCCAAACATACTGCTAAAGCAACAAAGGAGTTTTTCAAAGCAAATAAAATGGTGATTTCTTGAGTGGCCAAGTCAATCGCCCGATCTGAACCCAATTGAGCATGCTTTTTATATGCTGAAGAGAAAACTGAAGGGGACTAGCCCCCAACTCAAGCATAAGCTAAAGATGCCTGTAATACAGGCCTGGCAAAGCATCACCAGAGAAGACACCCAGCAACTGGTGATGTCCATGAATCGCAGACTTCAAGCAGTCATTGCATGCAAAGAATATGCAACAAAATACTAAACATGACTACTTTCATTTACATGACATTGCTGAGTCCCAAACATTATGGTGTCCTGAAATGGGGGACTATGTATAAACACTGCTGTAATTTCTACATGGTGAAACCAAAATGTTTAAAAATGGCCTTTATTAAAATCTGACAAAGTACACTTTAACCACATGTGATTTTTTCTATTACAAATCTCAAATTGTGGAGTACTGAGGCAAATAAATAAATGATGGGTCTTTGTCCCAAACATTATGGAGGGCATTGTATATTTGATGATTTTCTGTTGTGCTGCTGGCAACATGTCGCTACAGATAGGCGCCAGCTTTATACATTCTAGTAAATACTTTCCAGAGGACCTATTCCTGAAATGTAATTTATTATAATAATAATAATAATACATTTTATTTATGGGCGCCTTTCAAGAGTCTCAAGTACACCTTACAAAATTTAACAAATAGAGTAAAAACACGTAAGCGGAATGAAATAAATAGTAAAGACATCACCAGTACACAAATTAAAGACAGAATTCAATCCAAAGACAAAAATCAAAAACACAATATGAAGAGAGAGCAGCGGCAGCTAAAGCGCGCCAGCGTACACTCTCCCTTCCGGCAGCCATCTTGGACACAGAATAAAATAATCATTTACACACAAAAAAACATCCCCCCACAATGGTTACCACTGTGGGGGAAGGCACAATGTCCAGTCCCCATCCCCAGTTCTCCCATAGTCAGGCCTATTGAGGCCTCCACAGTTGCCTCTACGGAGGCCCGATGTTCCTGGCCGTTCTCGCCGGGTGGTGTTGCTCCGGCGTCGGGAGAGTCCTCACAGCGGCTAGGACGGCTGGAACGGCCGATTCCCTACCGGAGTCCATGGCATTCCGAAGCCGACAGGGCCGGACTATACCAGACTATACAAAGCTTGAATAAACTCTTTATAGTGAAGCATCAAGTACTTAATTTTTCAAGTTAATTTACCTTGATTTGTTCAAATTCTTCAGCTTTAGATACTAAAGCAAATATGTCTGCCTCAGTTTTGTGAGCACCGAGCAGTTCATTGAAAGTCTGCAAATGAAGCGTAAATAGTTGTAGATAAAATATAATAGAACATGGAATAGTACAGGAACAGCCCTTTCGCCCTTCGATGTCAAATACCGGGTTTAGCTGGACCTACCATCGGAAATTAAAAATGGAACATAGAACAGCACTTTTGTCACATTGCTTAAACAATTAATGTGTCTAGAGAAGTGTGCTCAGACCCCCACCCCGCCAAATTGTTTCCTTCTAATTAATCATTAAATTTACAATTTATTAACAAAAAGCAGGTCAGATTTTTTAGGATACTTGCTTGTATGGGAATTGTTACACATACATACAGTGTGTTGTGAAGCAAGTATAATCACTGAATGTGATAATCATTTAAGTGGTGTGTTATGCTACAAAACAAAATCCAAAACGTTTTTGTTTTACCCCTGAAACAGTGAACATTTCTGAGGGCTATCTTGCCGGGCTATAATCCTGTTTTAATTAGTGAGAGAAAGGATTTTATTTTAATTATGTAACAACGAATGAATTTTCAAAAGACAGATCAATTGGCAGAAGCTTGAAAAGCGATTGATAGTCCTGTGCTGAAAGCTTATTGTGAAAATGGTGACTAAAAATGCTCACCAGCAAAAGAAAGCTGTAAGAATTATCAGCAGCCCTAACAATTGCAAAAACAAGAATATGACCTGATTCGTTTTGCACATTTCTTTTGCAGTCTGATAAGAACAACAATTATATTTTATAATTATAAATTATATTTTTATAATTTAGTGAATAACGAATAGTGAAAGGCTAGGATAGAGTGGATGTGGAGAGGATGTTTCCACAAGTGGGAGAGTCTTGGACCAGAAGACATAGTCTCGGAATAAAAGGATGTTCCTTTAGAAAGGAGATGCGGAGGAATTTCTTCAGTCAGGGGGTGGTGAATCTGTGGAATTAATTGCCGCAGAAGGCTATGAAGGCCAGGTCAATGGATATTTTTAAGGTGGAGATTGATAGATTCTTGAATAGTACAGGTGTCAGGGGTTATGGGGAGAAGGCAGGAGGATGGGGTTGAGAGAGAAAGATAGATCAGGCATGATTGAATGGCGGAAAGGACTTGATGGGCTGAATGGCCTAATTCTGCTCCTATAACTTATGAACATATTTGGATACTTCCATGTGGGAACAATCATATTTCTATTCTCAGGCTCACTAATAACTAATAAAATATCTACTTTTGCTAAATGCATTGTATCAGTACAGAAAAGACCAAATCTCATAATAGAAACATAGAAAATAGGTGCAGGAGTAGGCCATTCGGCCCTTCGAGCCTGCACCGCCATTCAATATGATCATGGCTGATCATCCAACTCAGTATCCTGTACCTGCCTTCTCTCCATACCCCCTTATCCCTTTAGCCACAAGGGCCACATCTAACTCCCTCTTAAATATAGCCAATGAACTGGCCTCAACTACCTTCTGTGGCAGAGAGTTCCAGAGATTCACCACTCTCTGTGTGAAAAATGTTTTTCTCATCTCGGTCCTAAAGGATTTCCTCTTTATCCTTAAACTGTGACCCCCTTGTCCTGGACTTCCCCAACATTGGGAACGATCTTCCTGCATCTAACCTGTCCAACCCCTTAAACAACTTTCAAAATTATTACTTTGCACAAGCATGTGGTGCAGTAAGCATTTCAAATCCATACCTCGATAGTATTATAGCGAATGTAGTAATGACTGGCAGTTCTACCAAGATCTGTAATTGAAAAATAACCAGTTCTTTCTTCAAAACGGACCATCCTGGCTTGGTCCAACTTGTGGCCAGCCTCAATGACAAGCTCTTGTCTGTATTTTTCCAGTCCGGGGTCCATCTGTATGAGGGATATTCACGATCAACAGTGGAACAAGAAAAAAATAATGCTTTTTAAGCAAACTGTAATAAAACTTTACTATCACATCTCCATGCTAAAATTTAAATCAACAAATTAGTTTGGGTTTTCTCTGCTTCTTTCCTATAACCAGATCGAGAATTATTCACTTCTTCCATTACAATGAAATTAAATGGGGATTCTCATCAACTGAAACATCATAACTGTTCCAATGGCACACTGTGCATTAAACTACTAAATGCAAAATCAATGTTTCCAATATCACAGATGTACAAGCATGTAAATGCACCACATTCAGTCACACTATAATGACACCACACTGTACCGAACTGACTTCATGAAGTTGTTTTAAATAAACTTAAATGAGTAGCATGATCAGTGAAATGATTAAAACAAACAAATTTAAGGAGGCTCCAAGATTATCTTATTTTTACCTGGTAAACTTTGTAATTGATACCATAGGCTATTGGGTTTGCTCTGATCCGCACATAGAGGTAGGTATAGCTCAGCCATTTCACTGCTTCTTCCACATTAGTTACTGTTCCCAAAGCTATCTGGAAAGATACAACATAAAAGCAAATTAATTTCAATTTCATGGCAAGGCCTCATAAAACAGGGTGAAACTGATGATTTTCAAGATGTCAATTTGACAGCAACATTTATGGACCCAACAACGTTTTTTTATCATTCATGCTTTGGTCAAGGAAGTGCTGCAAGCCCGAAAAACTTGATACTGTAGTAACTTCAGCAAAAGATGTGGAAGTTTCCATCAAATTTTGACTTACTTCACTTCACCATACACACACAACTCCACGAGGTTTGAACATGCTAGTAACTTTTAATCATCTCTCATTTTAAGTTATTGAACTGGACAACCTTCTTTCTTTTAAATAAGCAATAGCCAGTTATATGCTCCTCATGAATGCAGGTGTTGATAGTCATTGGGGAGGAGATGTCGTCACCAATCTGCAAAGATTCGAGGTCTGCAATGAACATTCCAGTTGCAAAAGGAGGTACAGAGGGTCAGGTCTTTGAGCTTGGTGATGAGTTTGGAGGGGATGGTTGTGTTGAATGCTGAGCTGCCATCGATGAACAGTGTACGTGTACGTGTTCCTGTTACCCAGGTGGTCCAGAGCAGAGACAAGCGATAGAATCTTGGTTTCCCTAATGTAGAGCAGGCCACTTTGTGAGCTCTGAATGCCATACGCTAAATTGGAAGAGGTGCCCGAGCAAAGGAGATTTTTTTTAAATATGAAAGGATTTTACAGAATGGATACAGATAGAAAATGTCCACTAATGGGGAAAATGTAATTAGATGCCAATAATCAATGTTATCACGCAACTGAACAATCCAACCAACAACTAGGGAGCAGTCCCGAGCGATCCAATCTACCTCATTCATTGTAGACCCTCGGACTATCTCTGATCGGACTTTATTTAACTTTATCATGCACTAAATGTTAATCATATTATTCCCTTCATCATGTATTTGTACACTGTGGATAGCATGATTGGAATCATGTATTGTCTTTCCGCTAACTGGTTAGCATGCAGCAAAAGCTTTTTTACTGTACCTAGGTACACGTGACAACAAAACAAAACTAAACTTACTACAGGATATTTACAAAGAAATCAAATTGGGAAACATCTGATTACTTTTTTGGCAAGAATGTAATACCCTAGCACAGAGAGTGGCTGTAGCTGTGAGTATAGATGGATCTAAGAGGAAGAAAACAAGCACGAGGGAAATAATGGATAACACTGCTCAGGTGGAACATGAACAGGCTGGTTGAATGGCATTTTTCTGTGGGGTATGTCCTATGCAATAATATGTATTCCAAAGATAAATCCGAATAGCTCTTTATAGAAAACTTTATCTTGAACTGACACGGTCTGTGTAAAACACATTCCTAAAATTCCAGTGAGTAATGAAATCCAGGATTTTGATTCAATTACAAAGAAATGAAGGTATTAAACGAGCAGCAGAAGAGTAAAATATGATAGTCCACCATGGAGTCTTCTGGCTCCAGAGATACTACTTTAATTATTTAAAACATGCTTTGCAGGTGATGATTGTTGCTTAGATTACCCCAAGGAAAGCAACTGCCATACCCTCGTAAGCCAAACCTTACCAGAGTTCGCCTGGTCCTCACCTTTCACCCCACCAGCCTCCACATTGAATACATCATACTCTGACATTTCCATCACCTCCAACGTGATCCCACCATGAGTCTCATCTCCCTTTCCGCCTTCTGCAGAGACCACTCCCTCCGCAATTTCTTGGTTCCCTCATCCTTTCCCACCAAAACCACTCCCTCCCCAGGTACTTTTGCCTGCAACCGCAGGAGACGTAACACCTGTACCTAAACCTCCTGCCTCGCCTCCATCCAGGGACCCGAGCAGTCCTTCCAGATGAGACAAGGTTCACTTGCATCTATTCTAACTTCATCTACTGCATCCGGTGTTTGCGATGTGGCCTCCTCTACATCTGTGAGAACAAATGTTAGCTCGGTGACCGTTTTGCTTAAGTCTGGCGCTTGGTCCACCAAAGCCTACTGGGATCTCCCAGTTGCCAACCATTTCAACTCCCATTCCCATAGTGACATTTCTATCTTGAGCCTCCTCCCTTGCCAGAATGAGACCACACACGGACAGGAGGTCCAACACCTCATACTCTGATACAACCCAACGGTGTGGACATTGAATTCCCCAATTTTAGGTAACCTTGCATAATATCCCCCCCTCCCACCTATTCCCACAACCCCCCCCCTCATCCCGTTCCTAACCTATGCCCCCCCCTGCCAAATTCCTCCCTCCGGCTTTACAATCTCCAATTCTTTAAACCCGTCTCACACCTTCCTTCCTTTCATATCTTTGGGCTTTGGTCCATCTGGCTGCCTATTAAAACCGCCCTCCCTCGCCTGTTGACAATACCTGTCAGGCAGGTTCTGCCTCGCCCCTTTTCCAGGTTTCTTCTCTCCCCCCTACCATCAGTCTAAAGAAGGGTCTCAACCCAAAACGTTGCAAATCCATGTTCTCCGGAGATGCTGCCTGACCCGCTGAGTTACTCCAGCACTTTTTCACACAAGGGGTGGTGGGTGTATGGAACAAGCTGCCATAGGATGTAGTTGAGGCTATCATTGTTTAAGAAACAGTTAGACAGGTACATGGATAGGACAGGTTTGGAGCGATATGGACCAAGTGCAGGCAGGTGGGACTAGTGTAACAGGGACATTGTTGGCCGGAGTGGGCAAGTTGAGCCGGAGGGTCTATGACTCTACGACACATAGTGTCCTTTTTGTGTATTAATCAGCGTCTGCAGTTCTTTATTTCTAGACTTCTGCCTTACCTATTACTGCTCGATTTTTGTGAGGTTGCCTAAAAAAAGTTGCTAGCCTCGTCATTTATAAAATTTAGAAATTGAAAATGTGGTTTAAGCAGTAGGTTGATAAAATAGATGCAGATGGTAATTTCTGCTTTCATTTTCTTAAAATATCCCAGTTTATAGTAAAAAAACCTTTGTATACCTGGTCACAGCATTGAAAAAAAAAATGTGTTAATGGTTATATAAAAACATAAAAGTTAAATTAAGAGAAGCAAAATAAATATTTAGTGAACTGCTAAAAATCGTATTGTTGTTACTACAGAATATTACTGAGTTTACATTTTGGAATGCAACATGCAATATGTATTGTCGAGTGAAACCAGTTTTGTATATTAAGCTAAAATGTTAAACATTTCACACTTCATAGATTTTTTCAATTAGGTTTTACAGTTTTCCATTTACAATGTGTGCAATATCTTTTTATATCTATGGTGCTTAAAGGCTAGTTTGGTGCAAGGCTTCAATTCCAGGTAATAAAAGCTCTACACTGTAATTTTAAACCAAATTTACACCCCATTTTCCACCTCATAAAATGTTATTGTTATTTCATGAGAGGATGTGGGTGTTGCTAGCAAGGCTAACATTTATAGTCCATCCCTAATAGCTCTTGACAAGATAGCAGAGAGCCTTCATACTGAACTACTGAGGTCTATGTTAAAAAAAATATTTTCCCAGCGTGCGGTTAAGAGGTGACTTAAGTAGCGAAGTCCAGGTTTTTTGAATTAACAACAAAGAAATCGATTATGGCACTGACTACAGGAGTTGTGTCGCATGTTATGATTATACAAAATGTTGGTGACCCTGCACTTGAAATATTAATTTAGATCAGAGGCACAGCATGGAAACAGGCCCTTCAGCCCAACGAGGCCATGCCGACCATTAATCAGCCGTTCACAAACTAGTTAAATGTTATTCCACTTTCAGATCCACGCCCTACACACTAGGTGCAATTTACAGAGGTTAATTAATCTATAAATCTACATGTCTTAGAGATATGGGAGGAAATCGGAGCACCCAGAGGAAACCCACGCCATCACAGGGAGAATGTGCAAAATCCACACAGTTCGCACCCGAGGTCAGGATCGAACTCGAGTCTTTGGTGCTGTGAGGCACCAGCTCTACCAGCTGCACCACTATCTGCCCCTAATATGGTGGGCAGTTCTGGTCATCACAGTAATTTTAAACCAATTTTACACCCCACGGTTTTGATTAAGCTAGAGACAGTGCAGAAAATATTCACAAGGATGTGGCTGAGAATGGTCACTATTTTCTTCCCAAGGTAGGGCAATTCAAGATGGCCCCCAAACCAGGCAACTCTTTGTGTGTTCGTCATGGACGTAGATCTGCAATCACACATTACAATCGTTCCACTCGTTTCAACTTCTATCTGCACACGGTGGATGATTCAATTGAAATCATGTACGGTCTTTCCACTTACTGGTCAGCATGCAACAAAAGCTTTTCAATGTACCTCAATACATGTGACAATAAACTAAACTAAACTAATCTAAAGCTGGAGGGAATAGGTTTATGGTGAGAGTGAAAATATTTAAAGGAGATCCGAGGGGTAGGTTCTTCCACAAAGTGGGTAGTGGGTACAGGGAACGTGATTGAGGTGTGTACAACATCTCCGTTTGAAAGACACTTGGAAAAGTATATGGATAAGAGAGGTTCAGATGGATATGTGCAAAATGCAGGCAAACGGGATTAATGTGGATAGGCTTCTTGTCGGAGTGGACAAGTTAGGTCAAAGACCTGTTTTAGTGATGTATGAGGCTTAGGTTTATTACTGTCACGTGTACCGAGGTGTAGTGAAAGGCTTTATTTTGCATGCTATGTATCAGATCAGATAATATTATACATTCCCTTCAAACTCAGGTACATTAGGTAGAGCAAAGGGGAAGATACAGAATGCATGTAGTTTTCAATGTTATAGTCCAAGACATTAACCAGAGGACATAGGTTCAAGGTGATGGGGGAAGGATATAATAGGAACACGATAGGTAACTTTTTTTTACACAAAGGGTGGTGGGTATAATGAACGAGTTTCCAGAGGAGGTAGTTGAGGCAGGTACTATCGCAACATTTAAGAAGTATTTCTTCAGGTACATGGATTGGGCAGGTTTAGGGGGATATGGGCCAAGTGCATGCAGGTGGGACTAGTGTAGATGGGACATGCTGGTGAGTGTGGGTAAGTTTGGGCCGATGGGCCTGTATCCACGTTATATGACCCTATGACTTCCATAGACTCATTCAAGGTCTACATATGAAATAAAGATGATATATTTCCAAGTTTCCAATTCTGCATTTGGATGGAAAGTGACACGGTTAATTCAGAGACTAGGGTCCTGAACTTAAAGAAAGGAGACTTTGAAGGTATGGAACTGGATTGGCTTGGATAGACTGGCAAATTATACTTAAAGGGTTGACGGTGGAGATGCAATGGCAAAGATATAAAGACCGCATGGATGAACTCCAAAAAATTGTTCATCCCTGTTTGGCGAAAAAATAAAACGGGGAAGGTGGCTCCACCGTGGCTAACGAGGGAAATCAAGGATAGTGTTAAATCCAAGGACAAGGCATATAAATTGGCCAGAGGAAGCAGCAAACCGGAGGACTGGGAGAAATTTAGCACTCAACAGAGGAGGACAAAGGGGTTAATTAAGAAGGGGATTAAAGAGCATGAAAGAAAGCTTGAGGGGAATATGAAAACTGACTCAAAAAGCTTCTTTAGATATGTAAAAAGGAAACGATTAGTGAAGCCAAATGTGGGTCCCTTACAATCAGAGACAGATGAATTTATAATGGGAAGCAAGGAAATGGTAAAACAGTTAAACGGGTACTTTGGTTCTGTCTTCACTAACGAAGACACAAACAATCTCCCAGAAATACTAGGGGACGAGGATCTTGTGGGAGGGAGGAACTGAAGAGAATCCACATTAGTCAAGAAATGGTGTTAGGTAAACTGTTGGGTCTGAAGACAGATAAATCCACAGGAACTGAAGGTCTGCATCCCAGAGTACTCAAGGAGGTGGCCCTAGAAATCGTAGATGCATTGGTGATCATTTTCCAATGTTCTTTCGACTGGATCAGTTCCTGTGGACTGGAGGGTAGCTAATGTAACCCCGCTTTTTAAGACAGGAGGGAGACAAAATGGGGAATTATAGTCCAGTTAGCCTTCATCAGCAGTGAGGAAGATGCTTCAGTCGATTAATAAAGATGTTATAGCAGCGCATTTGGAAAGAGTGACATGATCAGTCAAAGTCAGCATGGATTTATGAATGGGGAAATCATGCTTGACTAATCTTCTGGAATTTTCTGAGGATGTAACAAGTACAATGGATAAGGGACAACCAGTGGATGTGGTGTATCTGGACTTTCAAAAAGCCTTTGACAAAGTCCCACACAAGAGATTAGTGTGCAAAATTAGAGCACATGGTATTGGACCTTTCGGTCTGAACGAAATTTCGATGCCTGCAGTCATACGTAATAATAATAAACACCAAAACAGACAATAAACACAAATTAACATCCACCAGTGAGTTCACCAGGCACCTCCTCACTGTGTGGAGGCAAAAGTATTAAAGTCTCTGTCTCTTCCCTCCTTGTTCTCCCTCTGCGCTGAGGTGATCCAGGCCGAAGATGCCGCCCTCCAGTCCAGCGGACGCAGCTGTAGTTGCGGGAGCTCCAGAAACAGGTCACCAACTGGGCCACTGGGCCCGTGGCTAAACCTCCGAAGTCGTGTCGCCGCCGCCTCAGCCCCGAGTCGTGTCGTTGCCGCCTTAGCTCAGAGTCGGGCCGCTGCCAAAAGCCGGAACGCCGCCTCAGCTCCGAGTCGTGCCGCCGTCGCCTCAGCTCCGAGTTGGGCCGCCGCCGCCTCAGCCCCGAGTCGGGCCGCCGCCGAACGCCGCCTCAGCCCCGAGTCGTGCCGCCGCCACCTCAGCCCCGAGTCGTGCCACCGCCACCTCAGCCCCGAGTTGGGCCGCTGCTGCCTCAGCCCCGAGTCGGACCGCCACCGTCTTAGCCCTGAGTCGGGCTGCCGCCGAACTCCGGAACGCCGCCTCAGCCCCGAGTCGTGCCGCCGCCGCCTCAGCCCCGAGTCGTGCCGCCGCCGCCTCAGCCCCGAGTCGTGCCGCCGCCGCCTCAGCTCCGAGTCGGGCCGCCGACCGCCTCAGCCCCAAAGTCGGACCTCCGACCGCCTCAGCCCCGAAGTCGGCCAGCCTAGTCCTGGCTGGCTCTGCCTCTGGAGCCTCGAGGTCGCTCGCAGTTGGAGGCCGCCAGCTCCGCCATTAGGCCTCAGCGCAGACGGAGGCAGAGAAGGGGGATACGACAAAAAAAAGTCACATTCCCCCGAAGGAAGAGACAAAAAACATGTTTCACCCCCCTCCCCCACACACATACACAACCTAACAAACTAAAATCTAACTAAAACAGGACAGAAGAAAACAAAAAAAAAAAGTAAAAACAGACGGACTGCAGGCGAGCCGCAGCTGTCAACAGCGCCGCCACTTCCGGATAGAAATAGACATAGATAGAAAACTGATTGGCAGACGGGAAGCAAGGAGTAGGAATTAACGGGTCCTTTTCAGAATGGCAGGCAGTGACTAGTGGGGTGCCACCAGGCTCGGTTCTGGAACCCCAGTTATTTACAAGAAATATTAATGATTTAGACGATGGAATTAAATGTGACATCTCCAAGTTTGCGGATGACACTAAGCTGGGTGGCAGTGTGAGCTGCGATGAGGATGCTATGAGGCTGCAGGATGACTTGGATAGGTTGGGTGAGCGGGGAGATGCATGGCAGATGCAGTATAATGTGGATAAATGTGAGGTTATCCAAATTGGTGGCAAGAACAGGAAGGCAGAATATTATCTAAATGATGTCAGATTAGAAAAAGGGGAAGTGCAACGAGACCTGGGTGTCCTTGTACACAAGTCACTGAATGTAAACATGCAGGTATAGCAGGCAGGGAAGAAAGCATGTTGGTTTTTATTGCGAGAGGATTTGAGTTTAGGAGCAAGGAGGTCCTACTGCAGTTGTACAGGGCCCTGGTGAGACCGCACTTGGAGTATTGTGTGCAATCTTAATTTGAGGAAGGACATTATTGTTCTGAGGTAGTGCAGCGTAGGTTCACTAGGTCAATTCCTGGGACTGACAGATGATGAAAGAATGGGTCGACTGGGCATGTATTCACTCGAATTGAGAGGGATGAGAGGGAATCTCTAGAAACATATAACATTCTTAAAGGATTGAACAGGCTAGATGCAGGAAAAATATTCCCGATGTTGGGGGAGTCCAGAACCAGGGGTCACAGTTTAAGAATAAGGGGTAGGCCATTTTGGACTGAGCTGAGGAAAAACCTCTTCACCCAGAGAGTTGGAATAGACAATAGGTGCAGGAGTAGGCCATTCGCCCCTTCAAGTCAGCACCACCATTCAATGTGATCATGGCTGAACATCCCCAATGAGTACCCCATTCCTGCCTTCTCCCCATATCCCCTGACTCCGCTATCTTTAAGAGCCCTATCTAGCTCTCTCTTGAAAGTATCCAGAGAACCGGCCTCCACCGCCCTCTGAGGCAGAGAATTCCGACTCACAATTCTGTGTGAAAAAGTGTTTCCTCATCTCCATTCTAAATGGCTTACCCCTTATTCTTAAGCTGTGGCCCCTGGTTCCTGAACCTGGATGTTACAATTTTCAGGCTCCTATATCTTCTTCTCGAAGGCAGAACTGAAATGACCCTGTGACCGAGGTTTCTGATGATGCTGGCTGCCTTTTTGAGGCACCAACTCCTGTAAATCCTTTCGATGGTAGGGAGGTCAGTTCCCGTGATGGACTGGACAGTGTTCACCACTTTTTGCAGTCTTCTTCGCTCCCGGGGGTTCAAGTTGCCGAACCAGTCCATGATGCATTCAGTCAATATGCTCTTTACTGTTAACCTGTAGCAGATCAGGAGAGTACTGTCTGATATACCCAATCTCTGCAATCTTCTCAGGAAGTAGAGGAGTTGATGGGCTTTCTCTATAATTGCATCAGTGTGCTGGGTCCAGGAAAGATCCATCGATATAGACAGGTTTGTGGGTCTTCATCCTTCTTCCAAAGTCAACTATCGGTTCCTTGGTCTTATTGACAATGAGTTCCAGGTTGTTGTAATGGCACCATTTGGTCAGTCGATCGATCTCCCCTCTAGACTCTGACTCATCATCAGTAATTCGTCCAACAACAATGGTGTCGTGGGCGAACTTGAAGATGGAGTTCACACTATGTCCGGCTACACAATCGTGAGTATAGAGTGTGTAGAGCAAGGGGTTGAACACGCAGCCTTGAGCTGCTCCCGTACTGATGGTTATTGAGGAAGAAATGTTACTGCCAATTCTTACAAATTGTGGTCTGTTGATGAGGAAGTCAAGGATCCAGTTGCAGAGGGATGCGCAGAGACACAGATCCATGAGCTTGATGACCAGCTTGGAGGGGATGATGGTATTGAATGCAGAGCTGCAGTCTATAAGGAACAGCCTGATGTATGTGTTTTTATTGTCAAAGTGATCACTAAAACAGCATCAAGATGGCTGACCTTATGTCAAAGAGTTGTCTAGCACAGAAACAGGCCCATTGTCCCACCTTATCCATGTTGCCTAATGTTCCTATCTATACTCATGCCATTTACCCACATGAAGTTTTCATTGAAGTCACTGTTGTTGTGACCTCTGACAGTATTCTGGGCTAACATGATTAGCTTTGATGATAATTTCATCCTTGGAATTCAGCTCTCGTCTATCTCTGGACCTAGGCTGTCATAACGTCAGGTCTTGAGTGATTCTGGCAAAGCTCAATGTGTGCAGAAATGAGTAAGTTACTGGTGACTAAATGCTACTTAACAACAATGTTACATATTATTTTCACTTCATTGATGAAAGCGAACAGAAGGATTTTCTTTAGTGGTGAATCTGTGGAATTCTTTGCCACAGAAGGCTGTGGAGGCCAAGTCAATGGATATTTTTAAAGCATAGGTAGATTGATTTTTGATTAGTACGGGTGTCCGGGGTTATGGAGAGATGGCGGAAAAATGGGGTTAGGAGGGAGAGATAGATCAGCCATGATTGAATGGCGGAGTGGACGATGGGCCGAATGGCCTAATTCTGATCCTATTACTTATGACCTAATGATAGAATAATTTGCCAAATTGAGATTCAGTTACTTTACTTGGTTCACAGCATGCACGGTGAACCTGAAATAACTTTTGTGAAGCGACATTAATTTTATAATGGTAGGCAAATGAATCTGACTACTCCTCCACCATAGATGAGGCTCGCACCAGGGTCTCTTCCATACCCCGCAACACTGCTCTCTCTCCCCATCCCCGCACTCGCAACAAGGGCAGAGTCCCCCTAGTCCTCACCTTTCACCCCACCAGCCGTCACATACAACAAGTAATCATCCGTCAATTTCGCCACCTCCAACGTGACCCCACCACTCGCCACATCTTCCCATCCCCCATGTCTGCCTTCCGCAAATACCGCTCCCTTCGTAACTCCCTTGTCAATTCTTCCCTTCCCTCTTGTACCACCCCCTCCCCGGGCACTTTCCGTTGCAACCGCAAGAAATGCAACACCTGTCCCTTTACCTCCCCCCTCGACTCCATTCAAGGACCCAAGCAGTCGTTCCAGGTGCGACAGAGGTTCACCTGCATCTCCTCCAACCTCATCTATTGCATCCATTGCTCTAGATGTCGGCTGATCTACATCGGTGAGACTAAGCGGAGGCTGGGTGATCGTTTCGCCGAACACCTCCGCTCGGTCCACAAGAACCTACCTGACCTCCCGGTGGCTCAGCACTTCAACTCTCTCTCCCATTCCCCGTCCGACCTCTCTGTCCTGGGATTCCTCCATGGCCAGAGTGAGCAACACCGGAAATTGGAGGAACAGCACCTCATATTCCGCTTGGGGAGCCTGCATCCCGCGGGCATGAACATTGAATTCTCCCAATTTTGTTAGCCCTTGCTGTCTCCTCCCCTTCCTCAGCCCTCGGGCTGTCTCCTCCCATCCCTCAGCCCTCGGGCTCCTCCTCCTCCTTTTTCCTTTCTTCTCCCCGCTAACCCCCATCAGTCTGAAGGGTTTCGGCTCGAAACGTCGCCTATTTCCTTCGCTCCATAGATGCTGCTGCACCCGCTGAGTTTCTCCAGCATTTTTGTGTACCTTCGATTTTCCAGCATCTGCAGTTCCTTCTTAAACAAGAATCTGACTACTTGTTTGACAAACATTTGTAAAACTTTGGCTTTCAACAACAAACATTTTCTTGCTAATAGGCACATTAAATCACTGACAATAATTGGGTTTTACATTGTGTCAATGAAACCACCACTTCTAGATGCTATTGCATACAAAGCCTTTTCCTCCACATGTTTAGCATATAAAACTACATGTATGACATAAAACGGGATGTACATGCAAGTGCACCCCTTTGTCTGACTTCACTGCATCAGATCTCCACAGGTTTCCCTGAATCAGCCTTCCATTCATTGTGAACATGCCCAAATTTAGCAGGCACAGCTTCCAAAGGTATATTCCACCCCATTTGGCACAACCACACATGTCACACAACATATACACAGAAGACCTAGAAAAAATATCTGCAAACCAAGAATAGCAAGATTGATATTGGCAGTGCAGTAAATGTATTTCTGGACTTTAACAAGGCCTCTACATTATACACCATGTCTGGGTAGTCTGGTATGTTAGATGTCATGGATCCAGGGCAAGCTAGGCGATTAGATACAAAATTGACTTGAAAGTAAGAGATATAGAGTGCTGGCGAAGGGTTGTTTCTCAGATTGAAAACCTGTAACATGTCCTATGCCAAAGGATTGTGAACTGAGTCCAGAGTGCTTCATTATTTATATTAACAAATTGGATGTAGGTATCATGGTTAGTAAGTTTGCTGGTGACCCTAAAATGGGTTGAAGAAGATTATGTAAGATTACAACTGGATCTTGATCAACTGGGCCAATGGAATGAGGACTTGGTAGATGGAGTTTTGCTCAGATAAATGCAAGGATTTGCCTTTTGGTAGGACAAACCAAGGCAAGAATTTCACAGTAAGTTACAGGACCCAGTGAAGAATTATAGATCAAAGCTAATTAGGGGTGCAGGTACATTGTGCCATGAAAGTGTAGATAGGGTGGTGGAGAAGGCGTTTTGCATGCTTGCCTTCAGTAAGGGTACTCCGAAGAGTAGTTGAGACGTCTTGATACAGCTGGATAAGATGTTGCTAAGGCCACATTTAAAGTATTGGTCACAGTTCTGGTTGCCCAGCTCGAAAAGGTAGGTCATTAAACTGGAAGATTGGAACTGGAAAACTGGAACATAAAAAGACTTACAAGAATATTACTAACTCTGAAAGGTTTTGAGGTATAATGAGTGGATGGGTAGGTTTGGTCTTTTTTCCCTGGAGCATAAGAGACTGGGGTGACACCTTATAGCAATATATTTAATCATGGCGGATGTGCATACGGTGGATAGCCACAGTCTTTTCCCCAGGATAGGAGAGTCTAAAACTAGAAGACATAGGTTTAATGTGTAGAAAGGAACTGCAGATGCTGGTTTAGGCCCAAGATAAACACAAAATGCTGAAGTAACTTAGCAGGTCAGATAGCATCCGGGGAAAAGGAACAGGTGATGTTTCAGGTTGAGACCCTTCTTTAGACCACGTTTCGGGTCGAGACCCTTCTTCAAACCATTCTTCTGATGGAGGGTCTCAACCTGAAACGTCATCTATTCCTTTTCTCCAGAGATACTGTCTGACCCGCTGTGTTACTCCAGCTTTTTGTGTCTATCAATGCTTGAAAGAATTCTGCTCTCTTACTTCAATGGGCCTCTAGTGACATCTAGTGGTTTTCTATTCAGTGTTAATATTCAAAGTTTTGTTTGTATCTGCATCTCAGGACACACAAACAAAATAACATCTTTCATAGTATAAGACACCTTGGGCTAACAAAGAAATATGTTAAAGCTGTCACACAAGTAATATTATAAGAACTAAAAGCTGATTTTGTTTTACATTCTACACAATCCTTTTTACATCCCCTTTTCTCTCCGGAAGATGCCAGTCTTTACTGACGTATGATTCCTTGGTTCATTTTCTAGTCCGTTCAGTGAATGTCTCCCAAGACCAAAGTTCAGACATATTTACAAAAGAAATGACCAAGTGATCTTAAGGAACAGACATTTTGAACTGAATTCTCCACCTCCAGCAGAGTTGTTGAGGCTGCTTGCTGAGTTAGGACTAGCAAATTTAGAATTAGACAATTGAACGGGATTTAAATAAATAAGCCATTGAACGGAGTCTATATTTAGAGAAGGTCATTGATATTCATTAGAACATTGCATCAAACAAAATACTCTCTATTTCACTGTTTCTCAACAAGACTCTACTGGGAGGCAATATGAAAGTGTAAATTTAAGTTAAAAATGCTGTTTCTAGTCAGTAGAAAGCAATTGGGGACTTGGGAAGAGACAAGATTCAATCAGAAACTATAAATAACAAACAACAGGAATGCCACAACTAAATCAAAGCAATAAAATTAATTCAACATTTCAGATTATTTCATTATTTACATTATATATTGATATCTCCATAGTTCAGGTAATATTTTTAAAAAATCACATGCAAGGAACTGCAGATGCTGGTTTACAAAAAAAGATAGTGTAACTCAGGTGGTTCGGCAGCATCTCCGCATATACATTTTTGGTCGGGACCCTTCCACAGAAAAGATTTTATTGCCTGGTACTTAAGTAACCAAAAACAATGTATAAATATTTAAGAACAATTATTGAATAAGCTGGCTGCTTCAAAAACTGATAATATTTTGGAAGCACGTTCTTGAGGTTGGCCTGGTTGAAGTCCCCGGCTATTATGAACGAGGCTTTAGGGTATATTGTTTCAATACTTTTGGTGACAGTGTGTAGTTCCTCAAGTGCGAGCTTGGCATTGGCCTCAGGTCCTGATTTCATTGAATGTACAGCTGCGTCACTTTAGAGACTTGCTTGAGTACGGAGGATGCCATCTCAACGGCACTTCACTCCGCCCTCTCCCACCTCGACAACAGAGACACTTACGTAAGAATGCTGTTCATCGATTACAGCTCAGCATTCAACACCATTATACCCTCTAAACTGATCACCAAACTCGGTAACCTGGGCATCGACCCCTCCCTCTGCAACTGGATACTGGACTTTCTAACCAACAGACCCCAGTCTGTTAGGTTAGACAAGCACACCTCCTCAACCCTCACCCTGAACACCGGCGTTCCACAGGGCTGTGTGCTGAGCCGCCTCCTCTACTCCCTCTTCACCTACGACTGCACACCTGTACATGGTACTAACACCATCATCAAGTATGCAGATGATACAACGGTGATTGGCCTCATCAGCAACAACGATGAGTCGGCTTATAGGGAGGAGGTCCAGCTCCTAGCAGCATGGTGCGCTGACAACAACCTGGCCCTTAACTCCAAGAAGAACAAGGAGCTCATTGTAGACTTCAGGAAGTCTAGGGGCGGCACGCACACCCCCATCCACATCAACGGGACGGAGGTGGAACGTGTTTCCAGCTTCAGGTTCCTGGGGGTCAACATCTCCGATGACCTCTCTTGGACCCACAATACCTCAACTCTGGTCAAGAAGGCTCACCAGCATCTCTTCTTCCTGAGGAGACTGAAGAAGGTCCATCTGTCTCCTCAGATTATGATGAACTTCTACCGCTGCACCATCGAGAGCATCCTTACCAACTGTATCACTGCAGAGGGTGGTGAAAATTGCCCAACGCATCACCGGTTCCTCGCTCCCCTCCATTGAGTCTGTCCAAAGCAAGCGTTGTCTGCGAAGGGCGCTCAGCATCGCCAAGGACTGCTCTCACCCCAACCATGGACTGTTTACCCTCCTACCATCCGGGAGGCGCTACAGGTCTCTCCGTTGCCGGACCAGCAGGTCCAGGAACAGCTTATTCCCTGCGGCTGTCACACTGTACAACAATGTACCTCGCACACGCTCAACAATGTACCTCGGTGACTACCAATCACCCCCCCCCCCCCACGGACACTCCTCCCACAGGAAAAACGCTATGACTGTATGCATGTAAATAGATTTATTTATTGAAATCATATTCTATGTCGCTCTTCCAGGGAGATGCTAACTGCATTTCGTTGTCTCTGTACTGTACACTGAAAATGACAATTAAAGTTGAATCTGAATCTTGAATCTGAATCTGATCTGAATCTGATCCCAGCTGACTGTTGCTGTTATATGAAGCCTTAATTTTCCTGACCAGACCTTCAATGTCCCTTGTCAGTTCAGGTTTCTTGATCTTTTTGACATTGCCCTGCCCTCCAACAGGAATAGGCTGGCCCAGAACTCCTTCTACTTCACTTTTAATAGCCTCTCACTAGCCAGACACCCCGTTACTTGCAGCCAATACCTTCTCCCAATCAACTTTTGATTTCAGTTAGCCTTCCTCCAAGTTAGGACTTTAATTTGAGGACAAACCTTATCTTTTTCCATGACTATCTTGAAACTAATGGTATTATGGTCACCGGTCCCAAAGAGTTCTCTCACACACACACAAGAATCACTTGCCCAATCATTTTTCCTGAGAAGAGATGGCGTGTAGCCCCTTCTTCAGTGGGTCCATCTGCATTTTATTTCAGACAACTTTCCCACACACTTAACAAAATCTTCACCATTTATTCCCTTAATACCAATTCAATACATACTACGTCAGTGTTATTTTCAGCAACCTGCAGTAACCTTGTCGTCACTTCGTGAACTCATAACAGTCCTCAAAGGCCAAAAATACCTCAGCACATCTTATTTTGCTTGCAAAACTTAAATAATATTTAAATTGCTTGTTTTTTTTTTAATAGTTTCATTGCTGCTGAATGTCAGGCCTTGGCATTGCGCAAGCCAGTCTCTCAACCAATACAGCCTAAGACTTGGCAAAGCCTCCTTGTTAAAAAAATGCTGTACTATGAACTTTTACTTTGCTATCGTTGATTTTGTTGATGCTATTATCAAAGCTAATGACTATATCACAAGCCATTAAAAACTTTGAGATTACAATGTGGTGAATTGTTGAAACAAACACCTTTTGAGTTTGCAGGACCACCTGGAGTTTGCAGCAAAGCCTGGAGCTTAACTTCATCCATTGGACCACAAAAGGTTAGTCCAACTGTAGGAATAGCAGATACATGCGAGAAGTGTCAGATAAAGCTCAATGTTGTTCAATTTGTGAATTAATGTATTAAGATGCCAGTTATTTAAGTCGATGTACATCTTGGATCTATAGCCGTACATTCCTGCTGAAAGTTAAACACACCTAGAACGGTGGAATAGAGGAATTCACAAAATATCAGCGTACTGACCTCTGCATTTAGATTGTCTGCTAAGCGATCTAGAAACTGGCTTTCGATCGGATTCTGTTGAGTCAATAGAGATAAGTAGTGACTGAGTTTATCATGAGCAGTGATGATGGTGCCCTCGCCAAACTTGTCAAATTGAGGCCGTCCAGCTCTGCCGAAAATCTGCATCACATCTAAAATTCCTAGGTCAACAAAAGAGCCCCTTTTGGCGTCATATATTTGAGTGCCCTGTAGACAAAATGTGGAAAAGTGTTAGAAATGGCAAGCGAAGTAATCAATTTGTTGTTTCAATATTTCCATGAAAATTGTCTTTTCCCATCAGTAAATGTAGTGAAAAAAGATTTAAACGTCATAACACTCAAACCACTATTTACTCTGCTGACACAGATTTGCTAATAATCCAATTATAAAATAAGTACTGGGTGTTTCCAGGATCTTCTGTTTTTACTTCAGATTTCCAACATTTGCAGCTTCTATTTTTCATGCAACTCTCAATTGCCAAGACCTTTACTTTTGTGTTTTCAGGAAGGCCTTTGAATTTACAATCATTGCTAATAATTCCAATTAACAAAATGCTCATCAAGTTTTCTTCAAGGATCCAGCATATAACACATAAGTTACATCAGACTGCAGTTTTAAAATAATTATTATATCCAGATATCAAACATAATGTTGGTGGAATCTAGGGCAACAAAAATTGAATTTTGGGCCTTTGTTATGGTTTACATAATTATTTTACATAGAATTGTTGGATAGATTAATAAGTAGTGTTTACCTTGTGGTCACTCATTCTAAAATAATCTGTATTTTGCTCAAGTTTTTAATCACTCCAATTATGCACTGTACTCAAGTAACAATTAGATCACAATTCTTCAGTGGAACAATTCATAATTAGTACATGGTAATGAATTCTAATACCATCCTCTGTTCTACTGTTGTCTATATGGTTTTCTCTCATCAGCACATAGACAACATCAGCCCAACATGTTAAAGGCTAGAAGAAGAAACCTATTGTTTTAAAATAACCAGATAGAAATGTTATGGGTTGTGTAAATTTACCTTTATGATGACAGCATGTGCTGGAAGATTAACACCCCAGGCCAATGTAGCTGTGCAGACCAACACTTTTATGTGCCCGCGAGAAAAGTAATTTTCAACCAAGTTCCTGTCCTGACGCAACATTCCTGCATGATGAATGCCAAATCCATCTGGAAACAACTCACGTAACTGCTTGTTTCGCGACTTCTGAATCTGCGGACATACCAAAAAAAAACAGGTATCACAATCCATTGCCAGCTTTAGCATTAATGATTTGAAATGCCTTAACTTGCTTACTGCCATGGTAATCTTTTTTAGTGGACAAATTAGAATATGTTATAGTAATAAATTAGCAGTTTTCCAGTGATATTTCTCCATTATTTAGGAACAGAGAGAGATGTGCTCAGGGGTCAGCCGCATGAGAGTAGACATACTTGGACCAGCAGATCAGAGAGTAAGCAGAGGACACATTTAAATAGCACAGGCAGAATACAACAATAAGCTGCACCCAGCACATTGATTTGGAGGTTGAAACGACGGAACTACGTTCTGGACCACACAAGTCCTCCATGTTCATGACATTGTAGAGCATGACACTATCCTTCACACTCAGAACGACAGCATTTCTTCTCACTTCAGGCTATACATTTATCTTTATTTAATGTCTAGATTGCCCAGACCACCGCTTCACCTGGCAGGAAGCTGCAGTCTGAAACCAACCCATTGAGAATAGCTGAAATACATGAAGATCCTCCAAATGAAAGGGGAAAGGCCAGCACAATTTGTCTGCCCCATAGTAGTACAGCCTAGCAGGTAAAAGGTTGACCAGACATACTACGAATTTGTTCAATATATGCTAAATGTCAATTTTAGTTATATACTAAGTGGAACCCGTTGGGTCCCAGCATCACACGGGAGGGCTAGTCCCCCAACGCAATATTCCACCTGTCCACCAATTCCAATATTGGTGGCCAGTGGGGGGGGGTTCTGGAGCACTAGTATGGGTGTTGTGGGCTAAAGGGACTGGTTTCCAGAGTGCGATTATGGACATTGTTGGCCGAATGGATTCTTGGGCTGGCGGCTCAGTCACTCAAGCCTGTTGTCACTCACGGCTGGGGGCCTGTCAGTTGACCCACGGCTATTTCTTGAAATTCCATTTCAAGCAGGGTGCAAGGCCACCAAATTAATAATAATAATAATAATAATAATAATAATATATTTTATTGTCATTGCACATTAGTGCAACGAGATTTAGTATGCAGCTTCCAACCGATGTAAAAATAAATAAATAAACTGTGCAACGTGACCATCTGAGGGAGACAGTCCAGAGGGGGATGGGGGGCACTCAGCAGGGCCGGTTCAGAGCCGCTATAGCTCTCCCATATTTAAGTACAGTTTCATACCATTTCAACAAGGGTGCAAGGTGACTAAAGACAGCGAGTCGTGACCTCTCCCTCCCCCATCCTGCAAAGACTAAGCCACGCCCATACTTCTGGGTTTTATAGCCCCCCCATCCAACAGAAGGGGCGTGGCCTTCATGGCATGATTGACATGAGAAAGAATCTCAACATTTTTTAAACACTAATAACTCTTTTATTTTTCATCGATGGAAAAAATCCTCGGCACCTGATGAGCGGAGGGGGATTCTGAGTAAGATGGCCAAAAATCAGTTATAAGTGGTAGTGTTTTTTCTAAAATCAATATAAAACACAAACAGGAAGTGGTCAAGATTAGACTTTTAATTATATGGTAGGCAAGGCAACTTTAATTGGGCAAGGCAACTTTAATTGGGCAAGACAACTTTAATTGGGCAAGGCAACCTTAATTGGGCAAGGCAACTTTTATTGGGCGTCAACTTTTATTGGGCAAGGCAACTTTAATTAGGCAATGCAACTTTAATTAGCCAAGGCAACTTTAAATAGGCAAGGCAACTTTAGCACTTTCAAACCAAAGGCAATGCAGTTATAGCACTTTCAAACCAAAGGCAACGCAGCTTTAGCACTTTCAAACCAAAGACAAGGCAGCTTTAGCACCTTCACACCAAAGGCAATGCAGCTTTAGCTCTTTCAAACCAAAGGCAACGCAGCTTTAGTACTTTCAAACCAAAGGCAACGCAGCTTTTGCACTTTCAAACCAAAGGCAACGCAGCTTTTGCACTTTCAAACCAAAGGCAACGCAGCTTTAGCACTTTCAAATCAAAGGCAACGCAGCTTTAGCACTTTCAAACGAAAGGCAACTCAGCTTTAGCACTTTAAAACCAAAGGCAATGCAGCTTTAGCATTTTCAAACCAAAGGCAATGCAGCTTTAGCATTTTCAAACCAAAGGCAACGCTGCTTTTGCACTTTCAAACCAAAGGCAAGGCAGCTTTAGCACTTTCAAACGAAAGGCAAGGCAGCTTCAGCACTTTCAAACATAAGGCAAGGCAGCTTTAGCACTTTCAAATCAAAGGCAAGGCAGCTTTAGCACTTTCAAACCAAAGGCAAGGCAGCTTTAGCACTTTCAAACCAAAGGCAAGGCAGCTTTAGCACTTTCAAATCAAAGGCAAGGCAGCTTTAGCACTTTCAAACCAAAGGCAAGGCAGCTTTAGCATTTTCAAACCAAAGGCAACACAGCTTTAGCACTTTCAAACCACATTTTCAAATCACATTAAGGGCACTGACAGGTCAGTAAAACCACTCACAATTTAGTAGACATGTGTTCAGTGTTATTCACAGCTCAGACTGAGAATTGCGACCTCTCGCTCCCCCATCTTGCAGAGAACTGAGGCACCTCCACACTTCCAGGTTTTATAGTCCCTCCGGAAGGGGCGTGGCGTTCAGGAGAGAGAATCTCAACATTTTTTAAACACTAATAAGTCTTTTATTTTTCATCGATGGGAAAAATCCTCTTGTCCTGAGCAGTGGAGGGGGACTCCACTGGCCAAAAATCACAGCTGTAAGTGGCAGCATTTTTTCTAAAATCAATATACAGTGCAACAGGAAGTGGTCAAGATGAGCCTTTTAGTAATATAGATAAATTATGCTTTGGAAAGCTTTGCCCATCCAATTTACAATAATCATTACTGCAATGGGTTTGTTTGAATATCAGATAGCACAGTAGAAAGTGCTAGTCTCCTTATAATTAACAGTTCAATGGTCAACATTCATGTTGAGAGTCACATTCCACTGAGGATATACCACAGCCTTTTTGCATGCTATGTAGGATTTGATGTCGCAAACCTTCTAGAAAATAAATTGATAATGTTGCTACTTCACAATTTTCTATCACTCTTTTTGTGTACTGCAGACTCCATGCCCCATGTGCCTTTATTTCTCTTTTTTTGAGACCACTGCACTATCAGTCTTGTTGTAGGACATTGATCATTCTTTTAATCTGGATTTTTACTTATGTATTGTGTGTTTTTTTTAAATATATAATTTATGATGCTTTTATATGTGATATACTAAGATTTTATATGTACTTTATGATATTTTTTAATATGCAATGCATTTTTATGTAATATTGCCCCTTGTCTGAACCTCGAGTCCGTAATAAAGTGTATTATTATTATTATTATCAGACTATTCCCAGTAAATATATAAATCCATTAAATGCACGTTGAGAAGAATTAAACCACAAATGCTCTTGTGAGAGTATAGAAAATGGCCAACCGCAAATCGGGCCAGAACATGGATACATTTTCTAAGGCCAACCCAAAAGAGTCACAGTTGCTCTTTATGTAAATCTGTGCAAAGGTTTCATGAATTCTAAATGCCATCCAAGTGCCTGAGGAATTTGGACATTTGCTAACAAGATTGTTCGCCAATTTATTCTCAATTGAGGGAAAAGCTATCACTTGGTCAGAACTGAACTCAATCTCTAGCAAAACCGATTAATTAAAATGACTGGGTTGCAGTATTTGATTTTTTATTTTGTAACATTTTTCAAATTGATTTTAAAGGCAGGACCACTATGCTGTGATGGCAAACTTCATTTCTCTCATCTTATTTATGTTTTTATACCTGAAATGAACTATTGCAGTGCCTAAGGAGCGGCAATCACTTTCAATCTTTTTGAAACTCATTCAACGAGGCAACAACCCTCACAAGGAATAAAGCAAAACCAAATGAAACTTCACCCCAATCATATTCCCAGCACTGACACAATCAGACTGCACATCACTGGTGAGGCAGATCTACATAGGAACACCTTACAGATCTGCTGAAACATCTCTGGATACTTTCAAGAGAGAGCTAGATAGGGCTCTTAAAGATAGCGTAGTCATCTTTAAGAGCCCTATCCCGGATATGGGGAGAAGGCAGGAACGGGGTGCTGATTGGGGATGATCAGCCATGATCACATTGAATGGCGGTGCTGGCTCGAAGGGCTGACTCCTGCACCTGTTGTCTATTGTCTATCCTATCACCAACTAGAGAGCGATCCTGAGCTACTATCTACCACATTGGAAACCCTCAGACTATCTTTAATCAAACTTTTCCGGACCATATCTTGCACTAAACGTTATTCCTTTTATTTATCCTGTATGTGTACACTGTCGATGGTTTGATTCTAATCATGTATTGCCTTTTTGCTAACCGGATAGCACGCAACAACAAAGCTTTTCACTGTACCTTAATACATGTGACAATAAACTGAACTAATTTGGTAAATAACAGTGTCTTGAGAAACTCTTACAAGTTTTTACAACGGAATTTTCTAATTTTCAGTTGAAACAAATGATAGACACAATTGATTCCTTGTTGCAAAACTGATAGTGCTGATTTTGTATTGTTTTCAAATACATTTTTTCATATTTCCAGTCTAATAATTTAATTAATTCAATAAAATTCAGCCAATTCATGTTGCAACTGTATAAATTGTTGTTGAAACCACATTTGTAGCGCTGTGTGCAATTCAACTCGCCCAGCTATAGGAACAAAGTCGTTAAGCTGGAAATGGTGCAGAAAAGATTCATGACAATGTTGCTGGGACTGAACAGCTTGATTTATAAGGTAGACAAAAATGCTGGAGAAGCTCAGCGGGTGAGGCAGCACCTACGGAGCGAAGGAATAGGCAACGTTTTGGGTCGAGACTCTTCTTCAGACTAATGTGGGGGGGGGGGGGGGGAAGAAAGGAAGAGGCAGAGACAGTAGGCTGTGGGAGAGCTGGGAAGGGAGGGGAAGGACGGAGAAAGCAAGGACTACCTGAAATTGGAGAAGTCAATGTTCATACCACTGGGGTGTAAACTACCCAAGCAAAATATGAGGTGCTGCTCCTCCAATTTGCGTTGGGTGGCAGTCTGGCCATGGAGGAGGCCCAGGACAGAAAGGTCAGATTCGGAATGGGAGGGGGAGTTGAAGTGCTGAGCCACCGGGAGATCAGGTTGGCTGTTTTGCGAACTGAAAGGACTCTATCCCCCTACTCCCAATTCCTCCGTCCACGCCGCATCTGTACCTAGGGTGAGGTGTTCCAAACCAGGGCATCGGAGATTTCCTCATTCTTTAGGGAACGGGGGTTCCCTTCTTCGACTATAGATGAGGCTCTCACCAGGTTCTCCTCTATATCCCGTAGCTCCGCTCTCACTCCCCACTCCCCCCCCCCACTGGTAACAAGGACAGAGTTCCCCTTGTCCTCACCTTCCACCCTACCAGCTGTCACATACAACAGATAATCCTCCGACATTTTCGCCACCTCCAACGGGTACATGGCTCTTTGCTGTACTCTACTATGCTGCAAATTTTGAAAGGATCAATGAAATTGTCAACTGTTTTGAAGAAGAAGAATCTGCTCCAGTCAGGATCGACAGTGAAATCATGCAGAAAAAGTCACTCCACCGCGATCTTGTATTTATTGCTTCCAATTTTGCAAACTTCCCACAAGTTATCACTTCCCTTGCGAAACATGGTGAAACATTCGTGAATAACTTACAGGTTTTAAACAAAGTAACTGACGATATTCGTAAAGTTCCTGCTGATGTAGGTAAAGAAATACAAGGAAAATGTGAGAGAATGATTTTAGCTAACAATGATCTTGATGAAATACAAAACATAGCTAAAGTTCTCAAAGGTAGTTGTAATGCACAAGATATCAACATGAATATAGAGTCTGTAGCTTGTTTTGAGTATGCACCAGTGACCTCAGCTGAGGTAGAAAGAAGCTTTGCACAACTGAAGCATATTCTGTCTGACAGACGGTATAGTTTAACACAAGATAATATTTAAAAAATGCTAGTAATTATGTGCAACCAGGCAACTTTGGTCACTGTGTGCCTCTGTGTATTTCTCTAAAAAACCTCTGAGAGATTTGTTTTCCAATTTCCACAGTGGAATTCCAGCATCAATGAATGCCTTGCACAGATCACTCGAAAACTCAGATTTGCGACTGGAGCCAGCAGTAAATGTAGTGAGGACAAGCTTGGGTATTTCGCTTGGGTAGTCTACACCCCAGCAGTATCAACATTGACTTCTCCCATTTTAGATAGTCCTTGTCTTCTACCTCCTCTCCCTCCACCTTCCCAGCTCTCCTTCTAGTCCTACTGTCTCTGCCTCTTCCTTCCTTTTTCCCGCCCCCACCCGAAACGTCACCTATTCCTTCTCTCCATAGATGCTGCCTCACCCGCTGAGTTTCTCCAGCATTTTTTGTCTACCTTCGATTTTTCCAGCATCTGCAATTCTTTCTTAAATAGATCTTGGAGAAGACTGAACCAGCGGGCAGCGGCACGAACAAATGAACGACCGATGGTGGCGCCCCCCAGTTTCGCCCCGGTAATGGAGATTTTATTGTAAGTTATACTATGTTAACACGTTAATAATTACTTATTAATATTAATGTGTTAACATAGAAAATGTCATTGTGATCACGTTACAACTAGAGAAAATAGCACGACCTTTTCGCAAAATGGTTGATTTAGGCACTCGATCATGAAAAAGGCATTATCTTGGTGAAATCATCAAAAAAGGCATGAAAAGGCACATGACATTTATGGCAAAATGCTGGCTCGACTTATGACACACAGGCTCAGAAGCATGTTTGACAGCATCCATGGAAGAAGAAACAAGAATAATATTTCACATCAAAGAAACAATTCTATTCTCAGAGAATTAGTTTCAGGAGAACTGGTGAAGCTGGTAAATCACACAAATCCTTTATGGAATAAAATACCAAGATCCTTTATTTTGCATTCTTTCCACAACCTTAGCATACTTTGCAACACACTATTCACCTCAGACAACATCAGTGATACAGAATAAGGCTTTCAACATTCGCCACAATACATAATTAATTTGCGCTCAACTATTCTTTGGGAATTCATATAGAAATGGTTTGATAATAAAAGGAATGTGAATAAGACAGCATTGGATCATCCAATTCAACGAGCAGAAGCAGACATTTTTACATATTTTACCTTCACAATTTTATATCAGCAGCATAACTCAATTATCTAAGGAACTGATTGCTTAATGCACCTTTGTGATGTTTCAACATGGATATGCAGATACAATTTAAATTTGAGTATTAAATAACCAGATCCTTATCTGTGATTTGAGAGTGAGCAACTAAATTGTACTGTTCTACTAATTATTGTACTTCATCTGCTCCAGATGTGTCAACAAAATCTTCCTGTAGGGCGGAGAGATCAATAAATTAATATCAATCCAACCACGTTCAAATCAGGTTGGTAAGTATAAGAACTAAACCTTGCATTGAGCTTCTTCAAATGAAGCAACGTTCTAAGATTGTGTATAATTTTCAAGTTTCCATCAAATTTCTCCACAATATGAAGGCACATTTTCAAATGCAGTTAACAGCCAGGGTAAAGGCCACTCTCCTTTCGGAATGAGGAAAAGGAAACACTTCACAATGTTCCTCCTGGAACAGTGATTGTTGCTGCTTAAGCCAGTGATACCTGGCAGCTTGTTTTCTTTTTCATCATCAGGTTGCATTATAGCTGAGACTATCACATCTCTTGCACCAACTATTTATCAGATTCAATATAACCATTGCTGGAAAACCAAACTTCCAGTGGCAAGCTACAACTGGATGCAGAATTTATACTATAACAGAAAATAGTTGTCAAATTCTATATACAACAAAGTTGTTTAAAAAAATTAAAAAAAGCAGCACTTTGGTTTGCATCATATGCAACATAGTTACAGTAATTGGGAAAGTCAGTGTCAAATTTTAAGCAAATTCAGCGTTTCATTCCTGATTCCTCTATTCAACTGTGTCAAGTGCAGAACCTTGAACAAGAAAACCAAATTAATTCATGTATGCTTAGTTATGACTGTCTTGTGTAGCTGCCTTCATAGAAATGTTATAGAAATCATACACATTCCTCAGAGATCTAATGATAGGCTGGAAGCTCAAAAGCATCCAGGACAAAGCTGCCAATTGATTTGCTCCCTAAAGCTCTTCGGGCTTAAAGCTAAAGATATAGCTCTTACGGCTAACGGAAACAAGGTATAGGGGAGAAAGCAGGAACGGGGTACTGATTTTGGACGATCGCCATGATCATATTGAATGGTGGTGCTGGCTCAAATGGCCGAATGGCCTAATCCTACATCTATTTTCTATGTTTCTAAATATCCATTCGGTCCACTACATGCCCATTGTGGGTGTAATTGTACAATTTTTTTTTAAATGCACTGCCAATACACGACAAATTTATCCCAACAGATTCCTTAAGTGAGAGATATCTACCACCAAGAACAAGAAACATAGAAATACAACCATCTACATGTTTTACCACAAATCACTCAATATCCTAGTCACAGAATCAGTTTGGAAACATGCATTTTGGTCAGCATATTGTGCTGGCCAAATTTTGTAGTACTCAGTCCATTGCCTTTTATGTTATGCCTGTTCAAATGTTCACTCGATACTTTGTGGCGCCACCCGGTGGTTAGGCCACTGACTATGCGGACCCTCGGCAGTCGACGGTAGGGTCACGTGACTGGGTAATGGCGGGACAAAGTTGTCACAAGGTTTAGGGGTGTGCCCTAGTATAAGTATTAAGCCACGGGTCAAACTTCCCCCATTCACGTGTGTGTTGTTCTCTTTGCTTCAACAATAAAGATTTATTTGATTCACCATGTGTGGCTTGCTTATTTGCCCACCATAACTTCTTAAATGTCAAGAGAGTACATAGAGCAGCATAAATTGGGTGGATATTGAGAAACATTTCCCTCTCTATGACCAATGGAATACCACACAGGAAAGGTGGCATCAAAAGTAAATAGGGTGATAAAGAGGAATATGGTTTGCTTGCCTTCATTGCTAGGGATGTCATGAAGTAGCTCTGTCGGACTTTAGTTTGGCAGCATTTGGAGGATTACGAGCCATCAGGAAAGATGTGAAAGCTTTCAAGAGGGTGCAGAGGAGGTTTACCAGAATGTTGCCTTGATTAGAGGGTTTCAGCTATAGGGAGAGATTGGATAAACTTGGATTGTTTTCTCTGGAACATCAGAAGTTGAGGGGAGACTTGATAGAAGTATATAAAATTATTTTAAAAAAGAAAATGATGAAAAACACGCAGGTCTGACAGCATCTGTGGTAATGGAAGCAAAGCTAATATGTCATGTCAAAGACAATACAACACCATTTGCCGATAATTACTTTCCGAAGACTGGTGAAGCTGGTGTCCACAAATCCTTTATGGAACATATTAAGATTACTTCTTTTCACATTCTTTCCACATCTTCAATATACTTTACAAAACACTATTCTCCTCCAGCCGACGATATCGGAAATACAGAAGACGGCTTTCAACATTCTCCACAATACATAATTAATCTTTGCTGAACTGTTTTTTTGGAATTCAAATAGAAATGGTTCAAAAATAAAAGGAAGATGTATAAGGCAGCAGGAGAATCACGCAACTCAACACGCAAAAGCAGACATTTTTATATATTTTATTTACAACATTTCTTATCAGCAGCATAACTGAATTATCAAAGAAAATAGAACAGTACAGCACAGGGACGGGCTCAACTACCCACAGTGTTTGTACCGAACATGATGCCAAGTTAAAATGTGCTCATCTGCCTGCATATGATCCATATCCTTCTATTCCCTGCACGTCTGGCTAAAAGCCTCTTGAACACCACTATTGTATCTGCCTCTACCACCACTTTACAATGCATTCCAGGCCTCCAACACTCTGTGTGAAAGATTGCCCAGCACATCATATTTAATGATGTCTATATTACTAAAAGTCTGATCTTGACCACTTCCTGTTGTTCTGTATATTGATTTTAGAAAAAACGTTGCCACTTATGGCTGTGATTTTTGGCCATCTTAATCAGAGTCCCCCTCCGCTGCGCAGGACAAGAGGATTTTCCCATCTATGAAAAATAAGAGTTATTAATGTTTAAAAAATGTTGAGATTCTCTCTCCTGGAGGTCACGCCTCTTCCGGAGGGACTATAAAACCCGGAAGTGTTGAGTGTCTCTGAAAGATGGAGGAGCGAGAGGGTCACGTCTCTCAGTCTGAGCTGTGAATAACACTGAACACATGTCTACTAAACTGTGAGTGGTTTTACTGACCTGTCAGTGCCCTTAATGTGGTTTGAAAATATAGTTTGAAAATGCTAAAGCTGTGTTGCCTTTGGTTTGGAAATGCTAAAGCTGTGTTGCCTTTGGTTTGGAAATGCTAAAGCTGTGTTGCCTTTGGTTTGGAAATGCTAAAGCTGTGTTGCCTTTGGTTTGGGAATGCTAAAGCTGTGTTGCCTTTGGTTTGGAAATGCTAAAGCTGTGTTGCCTTTGGTTTGGAAATGCTTAAGCTGTGTTGCCTAATTAAAGTTGCCTAGCCTAATTAAAGTTGGCTTGCCTCATTAAAGTTGCCTTGCCCAATTAAAGTCGCCTTGCCCAATTAAAGTCGCCTTGCCCAATTAAGTTGCCTCGCCTAATTAAAGTTGCCTTGCGTTCTTTCTAATTAAAAGTCTAATCTTGACCATTTCCTGTTTGCGCTTTATATTGATTTTAGAAGAAACGCTACCACCTACAGCTGTGATTTTTGGCCATCTTACTCAGTCCCCCTCCGCTCATCAGGTGCCGAGAATTTTTCCCATTGATGAAAAATAAAAGAGTTATTAGTGTTTAAAAAATGTTGAGATTCTCTCTCCTGTCAATCACGCAATGAAGGCCATGCACCTTCTGGTGGGAGGGACTATAAAACCCAGATGTGTGAGCGTGGCTCAGTCTCTGCAAGGAGGAGGGGTCATGACTCGCTGTCTTTAGTGACCTTGCACCCTGCTTGAAATGGTATGAAACTGCACTTGAATTTGGTCGCCTTGCACGCTGCTAGAAGTGGTGAGAAACTACACTTGAATTTGGTGGCCTTGCACCCTGCTTGAAATGGAATTTCAAGGAATAGCCGTGAGTCAACAACCACCCCACCAGCTGTGAGTGAGCTGCCAGCACAACAGGCTTGAGTGAATGAGCTGCCAGCACAACAGGCTTGAGTGAATGAGCTGCCAGCCCAAGAATCCAATCGGCCCACAATTCCCATATTAGCCCTCTGGAAACCAGTCCCTTCAGCCCACAACACCCACACTAGCGCTCCAGAAAACCCCCCACCCCTCTGGCCACCAATATTGGAATTGGTGGAGAGGTGAAATATTGCATTGCGGGACCAGCTCTCCCGTGTAATGCTGGGAACCAACGGGTCCCACTTAGTCTAGTAACTTATAAAACTACGATCTTGGATGTGTGGGTGTGTGCGTGTCTTTTCATATGTGGTTCACATCTCCTCGAAAACCCGACGCAGTAACGGGGAAATTATTACATATACTGATAGAGATTTACCTCATGATTTCAAAAATCCCCTCACCTGAAAATTTGATTCATTATTTCCTGAGTTTATTACTAAAATTGTTCACCTATCTGACATATTTTTAAAATCTAACGTGCTGAAGCGAGTTGATGGCATCACAATGCCTTTGCTCCTCGCGGCAAGCTGCACAGAATTTTCAACGCGCAGCCACGAGCTGCGAGTTACGTGGCCCAGCTGCCCCCCCGGGTTCTGGATCGAAGCCGATGACGAGTTACGTTAAACCCCCCCCGACTCACAGTCATCTTTTCGCCTCCCGACTCACAGACCACTCGCACTTCTTTTTCACGGCTGTGGCATGCAACAGACACCTGAGCCGGCTCACGGACTCGCCAGCCGCCCGCCACCTCCGCGGCGAGGAAGAGACCGCGCCCCACATGCACATGCAGTGTGAGAGGCCGCTGCCCCCGCTCCACCAACCGAAGGGGCCGCTCCCCAAGCCCTGGCCACATTCCAGCACCACACTCCTGACACCTGGGCACCCGGTATAGAGGAGGTAGGGCCGGGAGGGATGGGGAGGATCTCCCTGTCTTTCTCCTGGGCCCGGCCAAGAAGGCCACCCGTGGTCCAGGCAGCGGGCAGCCCACGCCGCGCGTCCCAGGAGAGGGAACACGCGGTGTCCACGGGGACCGCGGAGGCACTCCGCGGATGCTGGTCGCTGCAGGAGGTCGAGCGCTCCGTTGATAAAGTTGGTGATAAATCAACTCGATGATCGCCCGCCTGCAAACTGTCAACACATGCAGTCCCTGATTGTGGCAATACTCACACTCGGCCGGCCGTCCGCTGCGCCCCTCCCTCTCACCCACTCCCCCCTCCCTCTCACCACCTCGTCCCTCTCACCCACTCCTCCCTCCACCTCACCTCCCCCTTTCCCGTCCACATCCACCCTCCCCCCCTTTCTCCCCCCTCCTCTGCCCCCCCAGCCCCTCCCCCACTCCCCTCCCCTGTCCTAATCTAATTTGCAAATTTCTTCCTGTTCCCGATATTCTGCCTTTCATTTTCTGGTTCATGTATTTGCTTTGGTTTCCTCTTTGTAGGTGGGATCTGACCCATGGCTGCAAGTTTTCGTTTTCTAACAGCTTCCTCTGTTGTTCAATTTCCATTCGCTGCGTATTTATCTGCTCTTGTTGTTTAATGAGATTCTGCAATGCATAACCATTTGTCCATTGCTCAGTGAAGGAAGCTCCATGCTGGACTATAGTGAAGTGTCCTAGTCGCAATCGGTCCTGCATACTTTTCTCGACCGATAAGCCTCTCTTCTTTAGACTTTTCTATTAACAGGTTTTTGCTCATCGTCACACATTTATTTAACCGTTCTTTGTATCGTTTAAGCCTTTTCTGTTGTTCATCTATTTGTCTTCTTAAATCACCTTTCTGGTTATCCATCAAGAAGTAAGATCTATATTGTCTTTGCAATTCAACAGTGGCTTTGATTTGCGCTCTGTATAGTTTTCTTACTACATAAGCACGGTAGTGAGATGCACTACAACTGCCGTACATTTCAGTTTGAAGAAGTCTTTCCTATAGCCTTTTAAGCCTTTGTATCATTTCAGCCTTTTCTGTTGTGCATCTATTTGTCTTCTTAGGTCTTTCCTATACCAACTCGTACGAAGTACTGACTGAACTTTTACAGTAGCCTTCTTTTGCTTAATCCACTGCCTAACCACCATAACCTTGCAGGCAGCCTGAATGGTAATAGTTGCATACCTCATTGACTGATATTGCACAAACTGGGAATGCCCTATTTTGCATGCTTTGTACCATCTCTGGATCGAAATGACTGCTTGTCGCATAGTTCTGTAGCGTTCCCTTGATCGGTAACCATGGTATGCAGCTTGCAGAGTGACTACAGCCGCCTTTTGCATCAAGAAATGTTTTCTTGTAATGCACGTCATTAAGACTGACTTAATATGGCATGCTGCCTTGATTTTCTCAACCAATTCTCTGGCTTTAATCCTGCGGTAGAAGGCCTGAATACAAACCACTGCTTTTCTCAAACTATTATAATGTCTCACTAGGACATCTCTTATCTGGCTAACTATGTATCGTTGCTGTACCGTAATGGCAGACCAGCGTAGTTTCTTGAAATACTGACGCTGTTTATGCATCTGATAATATGTCTGTATGACCTTGGCAGATTTGTGCATGCTTTCGAACAAGCATTCCTCGGTAGACAGCCTAAAGCAGTACGTTTCTGCGTACCTTCATGTAAGTCTTGCGATCACTTTCCATTTGAAGATGTGCCCTATGATGGGTTTGTACTATTATAGCTGCCAATCACATTGGCCTGTATGGACAGTATACTCTGTGCATTCTAAATGCTGCTTGTATTATTGTTGCTGCCTTTTGTTTGTTCCGGATCTCTCTCCGTACCTTCATACCCCTGAATGCAACTTGAACAGTTAGGGTTGCCCTCTGGGTGGCAATGTCCCTTTGCATTTGACTTTTGTCACTTTGCCTTTGACCTATTGCACTTGACCTTCGTCACTTGGCACTTGACTATTGTCACTTTGCCTTTGACCTTTAGCCTTTTGCACTTGACCTTCGTCACTTGGCACTTGATTTTTTTTCTTTGAGGGACAACCCTGCCCTCTTTAGTTCAGGCTCCTTGCCTCTGGATGCCTTTGGAGGTTTTGGCGAGAAATGAGCCATTAATGCCTCCTTACACTCCTCGTACATCTTGTCTGTGGGCTTTGCTGGCTGCAGTAACATATGTCAGGTCTTACTAAGCCTATTATAAACCATGCTCTCTTCTTCTCCTCTGTAGTGATATCATTGGAAATGAAACACGCCTCCAAGACTTTGGTCCATTTCTCAAAATTACACCCAGAGTTACTCCAGCTTTTTGTGTCTACCTACGATTAATATAAATCTTTTTCAGAATTAGAATCAGCTTTTTAAAATTACATTCAAATTATTTGGGTTCTAAAATGTACTTCATGTCATTACAAACTTAATTAGTGCAGTCTCAATTTAAATCCAAAGAACATGAATTCAATTCAGGGAGTTGAGCACATGATCAACACTTTTGGAGGAGTGCTGCACAACTGGCAATACCAGATTTCAGATAACCGTTAAACCAAGGCCCTGCTACTCCTCACGGATGGATGTAAAAGATCCCAAGGTATTTTCTGAAGAGCAAGGAAGTTTCCATGGACTCCTGACATATGTTCAGCATTCATCCCACATCCTTAAAAGTTATCCAAAATCAAAGTCCTGCAGATGGCAGTAAATCAGAAAAAAATGGAAATACACAGCAGGTCTGGCAACAAGGAGACAAGAATTAATAACAAAAAAAGGAGTAATTTTCATCAGTGCTGTTCAACTGTTGACCACATCACCAATGCCCATGCTCTCTGGAGGGAATCCACCTCTGATCGAGAAGATCAGGATGAGAAGGACGCTGCCACGACCACCCAGAAATGCCAGCAAACAAGGTTGTGGGAACCCACCCATGGAAGATGTGACCCAGGACGGCCAATCAAAACGATGCTGAAGACGTTGATGGAAGACGCATGTTTAGAGACAAAAGAGGAGCTTGCCAGCTGCATGGAGGACAGAGATGTGTGGTGTGTCTGTCACCGTGACCGTCGGAAACCAGCACCACTTTGTTGCTAATGTTTTCAACGATGATGAATGAATGCTGTTCAACTGTGTTTTTTTATATCCTAAATACTGCGGGTAGGTACTATATGAATTAAAATTTCTTCCCCTTTCGTTTTTAGGACTGGTGACTCTTTAGACCACAAAATAACATGCAAATGCCAGAAGAGACATTGGTTCCCTTAAAGAATTACAGCAACACAAAATATTTGTTGGTTTGAAGATTCTAAGAGAAGTTTGACTTTATGAGCCAACAAGTTTTAGTTTAGTTTATTTCAGTTTTAGGATACAGCGCGGAAACAGGACTTTCGGCCCACCGGGTCTGCACCGATAAGCAATCCCCGTACACTAGCGTTATCGTACACACTAATTTACAATCTTGAGCAATGCCAACTAACCCTATAAGCCTACACGTCTTTGGAGTGTGGGAGGAAGCTGGAGCACCCAGGTGAATCCCACGCATTCATAGGGAGAACCTATAAACACTGTACAGACAGCACCCGTAGTCAGGATCGAACCCATGTCTGCCAGTAAGGCAGCAATTCTACTGCTGCCCCACCGTGCCACCCCGTACTGAGTTGAAGTTGAAGTCAAAGTAAAGTACAAAATTTCACAAGAGTAGTTGGAACAGAGACTTCTAGTGATCAAATGAGAAGGGAATTGGGAAATGTATCTCAAGGAGTGATCATGAGTATGGTCTGCACCATTATTATTATTTATTCAAATCATTTGCTATGTCGTTCTTCCAGGGAGATGCTAAATGCATTTTGTTGTCTCTGTACTGTACACTGACAATGACAATTAAAATTGAATCTGAATCTGAATCTGAATCTATGGTCAAATTTCATGATTACTATGATTTCAGCAAGGAAAAGTTGCATACACAATTTTTTCCAAGCTAAGTTGTTTTTCAGTTTCTCCCCCCAAAAAGCACTATTTGGATCAACATAAGCAATAATGTGTAGGAAGGAACTGCAAATGCTGGTTTAAACCGACAATAAACACAAACAGCGGGGCAGGCAGCATTTCTGGAGAGAAGGAATGGCCGACTTTTCGGGTCGTGACCCTTCTTCAGACGTCTGAAGAAGGGTCTCGACCCGAATCGTCGCCCATTCCTTCTCTCCAGAGATGCTGCCTGTCCCGCTGCTTTTAGTGTCTATCTATAATCAATACACTGGAGAAATAAATGTCTCTATTTATGCAGACTGTATTAATATTTTGTTATTTTATCATCTAAATGAAATGTAGGCAGCAAAGCACTTCAAAATTCATCATACTGGCATCAGATATTGGATCTCATCAGACAGAATGGCTGAAAAAGGTATTACTCAGAGTACTCATGGTTAATTAATGAATGAGATGGAGCTTTTGTTTCAGCAGATAACTTGCTGCTTTCAGCTTTCTGCCAGTCAAATAATTTTGACTAAGAGCGACTCAATGTTTCCGACACGTATAAAGGACACTGAATTTCTAAATATCACTTTTGATGGAAAACAAGTACATCTGACTCAAGGATACAAATTGATTTGAAAGACTAGACAGTTAAAATTCAAAGCCAAGTGTATATGTGCTTGCTCAAGGGTGATATCTGGCAAACATATTGAATGGAGCCCTATCAATAACTGCATAGGGTGTGCATTACGCCGGTTCTTATAATATTCTTATAATAGAAACGCAATTTTACAATATTCAGAAATCACTACCAAAAAATTTGAAAGGTGTAAAAAAAAGAATTTGCGTGGAATGCAAATGAGCAAAAAATAATTAAATAAATACAAAAGTGCAAAAAGAACAACAAGTTTTGTCAATTTATGTAAAGGGTTCACTTTATGGAAAATCACAGTATGTTTTCTAGGAACACAAGCCCTTCATAAGGCCAGGATATACGCAATTATAATAAAACCTGAGGATTCTAGACAAAAGCCATGGAATGAAATGACAATTCACATTTGTATTTTTTCCTTGGTGCAAACCACTCTTTCCCATCAGAGGCTCTCCAACGGAGAATTCATCGTTTCAGTACATCAAATTTATTGATGGCACTTGTAGTTGGTGGAAATTGACAAGGCTCCAACATGATTCCACCATCAGACACAGATTCCTCCCAGCCTCAATATCCCTTCCAGCATATAGTTTTTTTAGTTTCGAGAAACAGGCTCTTTGGCCCACCGAGTCTGCACCGAACAGCGATCCCTGCACACTAACCTACACACACCAGGGACAATTTACATTTATACCAATCAAATTAACCTACAAACCTGAACACACAAACAAAGAAAATAGCTGCAGTAGTAGGCCATCTGACCCTTCGAGCCAACACCGCCATTCAATATGATCATGGCTGATCATCCAAAATCAGTACCCCGTTCCTGTTTTCTCCTCATATGCCTTGATTCCTTTAGACCTAAGAGCCAAATCTAACTCTCTCTTGAATACATCTTTGGAGGATAATTCCCTTCGCAACTCTCTGGTCTATAAGCGAGCGGTATTCTGAAAAACCCACAGAATCATGGGATTTGTCAAAGGTCACTCGCTATAAACACTATCGGCAACCGTTCCGCCACATGCACACAGACATGCGCCGCATCCGCAGCCAGGATCGAACCTGTGTCTCCGGCGCCGCAAGTGCTGCCGAACCATCACTGGACCATCCTCGTCCCCTTCTGAGTGCCCCACCAGAGACGTCCGGGACGACCCCGGACCGACGGCCCAGGCCCATAGCCAGCGAAGAGAAGAAACGCTAACTCCAGCTCAACTCTGCTTGTCCTGCTGGGTTAACCTACATCCGTGGCCCAGGCCTACAGCCAGCCGGAGCAGTTGAGTTAGCGCTTCTTCTCCGTGTTGGCTGTAAGTCTGGGCCGCTGCTCCTGTCGGTCCAGGGATGTAGGTTAACCCGGCGGGACAGGCAGAGTTGAGCTGGAGTTCGTGCTTCTTCTCCGCGCTGACTGGGGTCGCCCAAGACGTCTCTGGTGGGGCACTCGGGAGGTGACGAGGATGGTCCAGTGGTGGTTCAGCAGCGCTTGCGGCGCTAGAGACCCGGGTTCGATCCGGGCTGTGGATGAGGCGCAGGTCTGTGTGCATGCGGCGGCACGGTTGCCGATAGTGTTTATAGCGAGTGACCTATGACCTGGACATGCGCAGTCCGAATATCGAACTCGCTTATTCTGACTCACTGATCACTCCCCATTTTATTATACTTTCTCATGCAAATGCAGGAGAGGCAACATTTGAATTTTCACTTCCCTCCCACTAACCCAGAGCAGAATCAGTCCTTCCAGGTAAAGCAATGATTCACTTGTGTTTCATCCAACCCAATACTATATTTGATGCTCATAATGTGGTCTCCTTTACACGGAAGAAACCAAATGTGCATAGATTGGTCACTTTATAAAGCATCTGTGTACAGTTCACAGGTGTGACCATGAGTTCTGGTTGCTTACCCCTTTCATTTTCATCTCACTCTGCCTCTGTGCTGTAACAATGCAGCCTAATTGGAAGTTTAAGGAACAAAAACCTCATCTTCCATCTGGGCATTTTGTAGTTTTCCCAGACCCCTTGCAAATAGTGCCGGCGTGTGACAACATTCTTCAAGCAGCAGAACAGGTCAAAATTAAATATAGAAACAAAGAACTGCAGATTTAGGTTCATTCTAAAGATAGAAAGTGGTCCCGACCCAAAACGTCAGGCATACTTTTTCTCCAGAGCTGCAGCGTATCCTGCTGAGTTACTTCAGCACTTTGAGTTTATTCTAGATTAAATATACTCGTTTTAAACTTCTGAAGTTAACAGAAAAAGCACAAATCAGTGTTGCAACAGATCGATTGCTATTCCATTAAATTAGATTAGTGCTATTGCACTCCCGATAACAACAGAGATCTCTGTGGTTTACATAAACAGGGAACACATACCTGGCAACACCAGGGAGACCTCCTTTATGCCCGGAAATGTGGTCTTTCTTTGCGTCAGCCTCCAAGTAAATTCAGGAGGGGGAATAGATTGGGTGAATGCAAAGAGTCTTCTCAGGGTAGGGGAATCAAGAACAAGAGGGCATAGATTTAAAGTGAAATGGGAAAGATTTACGAGGAACCTGAGGGGCAACCTTTTGCACACAGAAAGTGGTGAGTATATGAAATGAGTTCTATAAAAAAGTAGTTGAGGCAAGTACAACGACAACATTTAAAAGACAATTGGCGAGGTAAATGGATAGAAATAGTCCTGGGGGATTTGGGAAAATGGAACTTGTTTAGATTGGGCATCTTGGTCAGCATGGACAAGTTGGGCTGAAGGACCTGTTTCGTGCTCTAAGATTCTACGAGTATTTATGCTCCAAAACTCTCATTTGATGTATACACTTGGTATCCCAGCTGGTGGGATTAATGAATCAGTATTCTTTCATCGGAATTTCAAGATTGTACGAAAGTGAACGGTAATTTAGTGCAATTCTTTTAGTACCTTGGTGTTTTACGTTTGCATCTCATTAAACACAATTTATTAATTATAATTGTGAATGAATACTGGGCCAAATGCAAAGGATAAAATAATTAAGCAGGTACTGAATGCGCCAATTTCCAGTAAGAAATGAGACTCTTATAGTGACGTGAATCCATGCCCAGAAATGGCAGCCAACAGCTGGTATAAATATGTGCCTTGGGCTGAGGCTGGCAAGCACCTAATGCCAAACCACCAGGGACAAATATTCCTAGCCCAGCTCTCATTTCTCCTGGCTTCATGGAAATGTATTTGAGAACAAAAAATGCTTTAAAGACTGCTGAAACCCAATACATCTGGTCAAGTGTGCAAAGCACATGTTCCACCTGCTCACAATTTTGCACTGGATGTTATTGCTTTTAGTTATGTATTCAGATCACCTAACTCCTTCCTCAGCCAAGTGTCCTAGATGCTGACAACTTGGCAGCTGGCATTGTTAAAAAATCAAGCATGAATGACAACATTAGAGACAGAGGTGAGCATAGGTGAGTGACACTGCTCCTCAAGCTATTTTGCCATTCAATAACTATGGCTGGTCAGATCTTCCCTCAGCTCTACTTTCCTGCATGTTCCTCACAACCCTTGATTTCCTTGTAGATCAAACCTTTTGTCAACCCGGACTTTAAATATATTCAATAATTTAGTCTTGATAGCTCTCTTGAGTCGAGAATTTGGAGAATAATCTCTTGCATCATCTACAGTGAAGCCCCATTAATCTGGCATACTCAGGAGTTTGATCGTGTTGGACATGTAATTTTCTGGACTATAAGATGTTATTCTATTAATACACCATCACATAATTAACTTACATTTTTTTTAATGTCGCAACTTGTAAAGGGTTTTCTTTCACATTAATGTCACACATATTTAGGTATCATAGAAAATAGGTGTAGGAGGAGGCCATTCGGCTCCTCGAGCCAGCACTGCCATTCATTGTGATCATGGCTAATCGTCCCCGATCAATAACCCGTGTCTGCCTCCTCCCAATATCCCTTGACTCCACTAGCCCCTAGAGCTCTATCTAACTCTCTCTTAAATCCATCCAGTGATTTGACCTCCACTGCCCCCTGTGGCAGGGAATTCCATAAATTCACAACTCTCTGGGTGAAAAAGTTTTTTCTCACCTCAGTCTTAAATGACTTCCCCTTTATTCTAAGACTGTGGCCCCTGGATCTGGACTCGCCCAACATTGGGAACATTTTTCCTGCATCTAGCTTGTCCAGTCCTTTTATAATTTTATATGTTTCTATAAGATCTCCCCCTCATCCTTCTAAACTCCAGTGAATACAAGCCCAGTCTTTTCAATCTTTCCTCATATGACAGTCCCGCCATCCCAGGGATCAATCTCGTGAACCTACGTTGCACTGCCTCAATCTCAAGGATGTCCTTCCTCAAATTAGGAGACCAAAACTGTACACAATACTCCAGATGTGGTCTCACCAGAGCCCTATACAACTGCAGAAGAACCTCTTTACTCGTGGAACCTCTTTACAAGGTATCGATCATACCTTGTAATCTAATTTTTTTATCTAGGCAACTCGTCCCATATCCTTAAGGAATTTTCTTCATTTGAATTTAAGATTTAAATTGTCAAAACTGCAGGTGAAATTCTATTACATTATGAACACACATCCCAAGAATTAGAAAAATGCTGCAAAATCGCCTGGATACTAACTTGTTTTCGACCCATTCCCATTCTGACAAAGGGTCTTTGATCTGAAATGTTAACTCTGTTCCCGATGTTGGGGGAGTCCAGAATCAGGGGCCACAGTTTAAGAATAAGGAGTAAGCCATTTAGAACGGAGACGAGGAGACACTTTTTCTCACAGAGAGTGGTGAGTCTGTGGAATTCTCTGCCTCAGAGGGCGGTGGAGGCATGTTCTCTGGATGCTTTCAAGTGAGAGCTAGATAGGGCTCTTAAAAACAGTGGAGTCAGGGGATATGGGGAGAAGGCAGGAACAGGGTACTGATTGGGGATGATCAGCCATGATCACATTGAATGGCGGTGCTGGCTCGAAGGGCCAAATGGCCTCCTCCTGCACCTATTGTCTATTGTCTATTGTTTATCTTTCTTTCACAGCTGCTGCTTGACCGACTGAGTTTTTCCAGAGATTACAATTTTATTTTTTCCCCAGACACAACTGACCAACTCCAACTTCTGGATTTATAGAGATTGAATATATCGAGGCTCGGGAGATAATTCATGGTTCAACCTGCATTACTTTACAATAGTGGGGAATTATTTATAATATTCTAAGTGTATTCCATCTCGGAAAAAACTAACCTCATCACCGCAACAAGAGAGCGCATCCATATATCTCACAGGAAATACATATGCAAATATTTAAACCCAGACTCGAGATCAGACAGAAGTGCTGGTTGTAAATAAGTATAACAGGCACATGTTTCTAAAGTGCGTTTAGATTTTAGAGTCATAGAGACAGGCAACATGGAAATAGGCCCTTCAGCCCAATTTGTCCATATTGACCAAGATACCCCATCTAAGCTAGTCATATTTGCCTCCATATCCCACTAAGCCTTTCCTATCCATCTACAGTGCCCTCCATAATGTTTGGGACAAAGACTCATCATTTATTTATTTTTTCCCCTCTGTACTCCACAATTTGAGGTTTGTAATAGAAAAAAATCACATGTGGTTAAAGTACATATTGACAGATTTTAATACAGGCCATTTTTATACAGTTTGGTTTCACCATGTACAAATTACAGCAGTGTTTATACACAGTACCCCCATTTCAAGGCAACATAATGTTTGGGACTCAGCAATGTCATGTAAATGAAAGTAGTCATGTTTAGTATTTTGTTGCATATCCTTTGCATGCAATGACTGCTTGAAGTCTGCGATTCATGGACATCACCAGTTGCTGGGTGTTTTCTCTGGTGATGCTCTGCCAGGCCTGTATTGCAGCCATCTTCAGCTAATGCTTGTTTTGGGGGCCAATCCCCTTCAGGTTTCTCTGCAGCATATAAAAGGCATGCTCAATTGTGTTCTGATTGGACGATTGACTTGGCCACTCAAGAAATCACAATTTTTTAGCTTTGAAACACTCTTCTGTTGCTTTAACAGGTTGTTTGTGATCATTGTCTTGCTGTAGAATGAATCGTTGACCAATGAATGTTGAGGCATTTGTTTGAGCTTGAGCAGATATGATGTGTCTATACACTTCAGAATTCATTCTGCTACTACCATCAGCAGTTGTATCATCAATGAAGATAAGTAAGTGAGAGGCTCCCTTCAGCAGCCATACATGCCCAGGCCATAACACCCGCACCACCGTGTTTCACAGATGAGGCGGTATGCTTTGGATCTTGGGCAGTTCCTTCTCCCCTCCATACTTTGCTCTTGCCATCACTCTGATACAAGTTTATCTTGATCCTTTTTTCATAACAGTGGTTGCTCTTTTAAGTACTTCTTGGCAAACTGTAACCTGGCCATCCTATTTTTACAGCTAACCAGTGGTTTGCATCTTGCAGTATAGCCTCTGTATTTCTGTTCATGAAGTCTTCTGCGGACAGTGATCATTGACAAATCCATACCCGATTCCTGAAGAGTGTTTCTGATCTATCGGACAGGTGTTTGGGGATTTTTCTTTATCTATATTACTAAAACTAAGATCTTGACCGCTTTCGACTTTCTGTTTCGTGATTTCCAAAAGAACGCCGCCGCTTATGGCCGTCATTTTTGGCCACCTCGCTCAGTACCCTCTGCCGGATTGGACCGGAGGATTTTTCCCATCGATGAAAAATCAGAGAGTTATTAGTGTTTAAAAAGAATTCGCCATTCTCTCTGCTGCCCCCGCTGGGGGTTGTATCGGAGGGTTGCACGTAAGGTCTCCGGGTGAAAGGGCTTGACGAACGGAACCACTCAATCCATCTGGAGGACATCGCAGCTTCCGGTATATGTTGATAATACACGAAACACATATTTTCCTACCTGTTATAAACCTGCAAAATGGTGATTTTTTTTGCGCTGTAAATAATTGTGGAAGTCGGGGTAACCGTGAGAGACATCTATCCTACTTCAGAATTCCAAAAGTGAAGAGAAATGAAGGTAAAGTGAAGCGAGAGCTGAAGGGACAACAACAGCTAAAGTGTTTGGCGAACATTGACCATGCAGATATCGAGATTGAAAATATTGGGAATTATCGCCGTTGCTCACTGCATTTCATCAACAGTAAGGCATAATTTGTGTTTTTTCTTGATTCCTTTGGTATCTAAAAAGTTTCAGAAGTGATAAATCTGGCTGTAAAATTTTACAATCGCCCATGGTTCTGAAGTGGGTTTTTACATGTAAAAAGGAAACGCCTCTGAAGCTAAATTTCTCACTAAAAAAATCTCCACTTATGAGTGGTGTGTGGAAAAGAAAGTTTTCTATCATTATGGTATTGAGATGTATATTTTGGCAAATAATAAAATGTCCTGACAGCTTAAACACCCACTCCCTTTCAATAGGATATTGTCAATTTGATGAGGTTAATTATGTCCAATTAACAGCTAATAATTATGCCATTCCTTGGCTTGCATCTGAGTAAAATGTAATACAAAACCCACCTATGACTTTTTTAAGGATACTGCCAGCCTATTAGCTGTGAGTGACTGAACTGCCAGCCCACCAGCCGTGAGTGACTGCACTGCCAGCCCACCAGCCGTGAGTAAGTGAACTGCCAGCCCACCAGCTGTCAGTGACTGAACTGCCAGCCCATCAGCCGTGAGTGACTGCACTGCCAGCCCACCAACCGTGAGTAAGTGAACTGCCAGCCCACCAGCTGTAAGTGACTGAAGTGCCAGCCCAATTATCCATTCAGTCCATCTTCTCCCCCTTCTCTCTCACAAAGTCTATCACCTGTTTTGGGCAGAATTTCTGGCAGTTTCTCAGCTGCCAGCCTGTCAGGTCCGAGTGAGTGTACTGCCAGGCATCAGTGACTGAGCTGCCTGGCCTCAGTGACTGAGCTGCCAGCCCAAGAATCCATTCGGCCCACAATGTCCATACTAGCCCTCTGGAAACCAGTCCCTTCGGCCCACAACACCCATACTAGCGCAACAGAAACCCCCCCCCCCCCCCACTGGCCAGCAATATTGGAATTGGTGGAGAGGTGGAATATTGCGTTGGGTGACCAGCCCTCCCGTGTGATGCCTTTAATAAAATCTGACAACGTGCACTTTAACCACATGTGATTTTTTCTATTCAAATCTCAAATTGTGGAGTACAGAGGCAAATAAATAAATGATGGGTCTTTGCCCCAAACGTTATGGAGGGCACAGTACCTGTCCAAGTTCCTTTTTAAATTTTGTTACAGTACCTGCGTCAACTATCTCCTCTGGCAGCTCATTCCATATATCCACCACCCTCTGAGTGAAAGATTTGCTCTTCAGGCTCCCATTAAATGTTTCCCCTCTCACCTTAAACCTACGTTCTCTGGTGTTTGATTCTCCTACCCTCGGTAAAAGATTCAATGCATTCACCCTATCCCGCACATGATTTTATGCATCTGACTAAGATCACTCTTAGTCTTCTACACTCCAAGGAATAAAGTCCCTGGATATTTACGAGGATTTAGCCAGAGCTCAAGGGCCTGCCCAACCCCGCACTGTAGCTCAGGCCCTTGAGCTCTGGCAATATCCTCGTAAATCTTCTCTGCTCTCTTTCCAGCTTAATGACATCCTTGCTGTAGCAAGGTGACCAAAACTGAGCACGATACTCCAAATGTGGCGTCACCAAAGTCTTGTATGACTGTAACATAATGTCCCAACCTCTATTATTAGTATCCTGACTGATAAATGTCAATGTACCAAAAGGCTTCTTAACCACTCTATCTACCTATGTTGCCACTTTCAGGTGACTGTGTACCTGAAGTCCTAGATCCCTCTGCTGTTTAACACTTTCCAGGGCCCTATCATCACTGATTATAAAACCACCATAGAAGGTATCCAGGCATTTCTGAATTACTTTATTCATCCACTGGGTGGTGCAAGCGATTCATTATACAAACCTGCCTCCGAAGAAATGAACTGTTCAATGAGGATAGGAAAATATCATTTAACTTATAAAACTCTGATCGTGTGTGTGAGGAAAATATCATTTAACTTATAAAACTCTGATCGTGTGTGTGTGTGTGTGTGCGTGCGTGTGTGTGTGTGCGTGTGTGTGTGTGTGTGTGTGTGTGTACGCGCGCGCGCTCTGGATTTAAGACGTTGAACACGTGATCAAGTCGTGCTGCGCGCTCCGCTGGGCTCCTTCAAGTTCTACAATGTGGCGGTCGTTAGCGTGGACAAGCGCAGTTGAAAAAGGGGCGTGGAGGACTGGAGGACAGAGGATCTAAGGGGGTAGAGGAACTGAAAGAAATGTTCATTAGGCGAGAAATAGTATTGGGTAAGCTAATGGGACTGAAGGATGATAAATCCCTTGGACCTGATGGTCTGCACCCCAGGGTCCTCAGGGAGGTGGCTCTAGAAATAGTGGACGCATTGGTGATCATTTTCCAATGTTCAATAGATTCAGGATCAGTTCATGTGGATTGGAAGACAGCTAATGTTATCCCACTTTTTAAGAGAGGAGCAAGAGAGAAAACGGGGAATTACAGATCAGTTAGCCTGACTTCGGTGATGGGAAAGATGCTGGAGTCAATTATTAAAAAGGTAATAATGGGGCATTTGGATAGCAGTAAAAGGATTAGTCCAAGTCAACATGGATTTATGAAAGGGAAATCATGCTTGACTAATCTTCTGGAATCTTTTGAGGATGTGACAAGTAAAATGGATGAAAGGGTGCCAGTGGATGTAGTGTATCTAGACTTTCAGATAGCCTTTGATAAGGTCCCGCACAGGAGACTGGTGACTAAAATTAGAGCACATGGTATTGGGGGTAGGGTGTTGACATGGATAGAAAATTGATTGGAAGACCGGAAGCAAAGAGCAGGAGTGAACGGGTCCTTTTCAGAATGGCAGGCAGTGGCAAGTGGAGTGCTGCAAGGCTCGGTGTTGGGGCAACTGTTTACCATATATGTTAATGATTTGGAAGAGGGAATTAGGAGCAACACTAGCAAGTTTGCGGATGACACAAAGCTAGGTGGCAATGTGAACTGTGAAGAGGATGGCTTTGTAAATATTTGATTAGTGTTCAAATGTAAATAATTTGGTGTACATATAGTGGCTGGTGTACATATGGTGTACATATAGCTGCTAAATTTGTATAAGATAATTACAAGCAGTTGAATAAGGGGTGGGAATTAATAAGCTTTGGCTTCTTCCTGCTCCTTTTCGGACACATATGATTTCATTTATTTATAGATATTGTTTATGACACTTTATAAATATTTTTGTTTTGTTTTTTGTATGCTGTTTCACATTTGCTTTTTATTCTGTTTGAAATAAATAATAAATAAATAAATAAATAAAAGATATTAGAAGGTTGCAGGGTGACCCGGACAGGTTGAGTGAGTGGGCAGATGCGTGGCAGATGCAGTATAATATAGATAAATGTGAGGTTATCCACTTTGGCGGCAAAAACAAGGGGGCAGATTATTATCTCAATGGGGTTAGGTAAGGGGGAGGTGCAGTGAGACCTGGGCGTCCTTGTACACCGGTCACAGAAAGTTGGCTTGCAGGTACAGCAGCAGTGAAGAAAGCTAATGGAATGTTGGCCTTCATAACAAGAGGATTTCAGTTTAGGAGTAAAGAGGTTCTCCTGCAGTTGTATAGGGCTCTGGTGAGACCACATCTGGAGTATTGTGTACAGTTTTGGATTCCTAATTTGAGGAAGGACATCCTTGAGATTGAGGCAGTGCAGCGTAGGTTCACGAGATTGATCCCTGGGATGGCGGGACTGTCATGTGAGGAAAGATTTAAAAGACTAGGCTTGTATTCACTGGAGTTCAGAAGGATGAGGGGGTATCTTATAGAAACTTATAAAAGGACTAGATGCAGGAAAAATGTTCCCAATGTTGGGTGAGTCCAGAACCAGGGGCCACAGTCTTAGAATAAAGGGCAGGTCATTTAAGACTGAGGTGAGAAAAAAAAATGTCACCCAGAGAGTTGTGAATTTATGGAATTCCCTGCCACAGAGGGCAGTGGAGGCCAAGTCACTGGATGAAATTAAGAGAGAGTTAGATAGAGCTCTAGGGGCTAGTGGAATCAAGGGATATGGGGAGAAGGCAGGCACGGGTTATTGATAGGGAACGATCAGCCATGATCACAATGAATGGCAGTGCTGGCTCGAAGGGCCGAATGGCCTCCTCCTGCACCTATTTTCTATGTTTCTATGGCTATGTTTCTATTGTTTTGACTGCATGGTGCCTATACTAAGTTGAGTGTTCTCTTTAATTTTATTGTGTTGTGTTCGGTCTTATCCTCATTAGATATCTAGTCGTTTCCACCATATCCTCGAGCAACTCTGCATGATTTTTGGTTAAAAAAAAAAAGTAATGTAAATACTGCAAAGTTAATAGAAATACTGATGGATAATTCGCTTCTTTCATAAAATTAAACACTCAAAGATCATCTAGTAAGATATTAAGCAATGTAGTAAAATACTTTCTTCACCCTGCACAGATGAGTCCTGAAAGAAAGGTTTTTTTTTCATGACAAGCAATCAAGTGTTCCCGTTGACAAGACGATGGGAAATACAGAGATTGCAAAATGGAAATAATACTGCTTTTACTGGTCGAGGAATAGAATACAAGAACTGACAGTCGGGCAAGCAATGGAGAAAACAGTTGATAATCCACAGATTGAGTAATATGTGGTTTTCTAGTGCAACAGAAAGGATGCAATTGCAAATAAAAGAGGGTTTCATGGATATTGTAATGGATGAATTTTTTTTTATTACGAGGCAAGATTGTCTCAGATGGGATTGTTTCATTTAGAAAAAAATATACCAAAAGGAGACATAATTGAGGTGTATAAAATTGTGAGCTGCAGGCAGAGCAAACAAAAAGGACCCATTCACCTTAGCAGAAATATGAGTAACTTGTAAATACTGATTTACAATAAGCACTCAGCAGAAAGACTGGAGGGAAATTGAGGAAAGGGAATTGCTTAATTTAACAAGTGAGAAGTGTTGAGCTCATTGCCTGAAAGGGAGACAAAAGGAGAAACTCTCAAAATGTTTACAAACTCTCAATATGTGCCTAGATGAGCACTTGGTGCGTCATAATTTGCAGCGTTATCGACTAAGAGCGAGGAAGAGGAGTTAAGGGCATGTCCCACGAGCACGCGACCTGCATGCGGCAAGCGCGACCAAACCGGAAGCGGGGGCCGCGCGGAGGTCGAGTGAGTGACATGAAGTTCGAGCGAAGTCCGCGGGAAGTTCGCGCGTGACGTACGGCGTCAAGACGCTGCACATGCCCGTCGAGGCGGTGCGCACGGTGTCGAGGTGGCTGTGGGCCGGCAGGCCGTTGCCGCGCGGAATTTTTGAACACGGTCAGTTATTCGGAGCCCCGCGCGATGTTGGGACCAGCTCCGCACAACTCCATATGGCTCCGGCGATCGAAGTGGGACCAACACCGCGAGGCCGTACGGCTCAAATGACCACGTTAGGTCGCGCTTGCCGCATGGAGTCGCATGCTCGTGGGACAGCCCCTTTAGCCTCCAGTCAATTTTTAGCTGGTATGGCCAAATGTGCTGTGCGAAACAAATATGTAAGCAAATTACAGGTAGGCATATACCACAGGATGACAGTATTGAGGGACATCAGCATTGCTGTTTTTGAATAAGTGCAAGGGGCTTAGGTGGGGTGGGAATAGTTCAGTGTTTTCAAGGCAGTTTTTTGATACAGTATGTAAAGAGTCCTCAATAGATGGGGCAGCACTCAACCTTATCTTAGGAAATGGTACAGGTCAGGTGATGGAAGTGTTAACGTGAGAATACAGGAGGTTTAACCAAAGTGATATAATGTGGATTATGAACACAACTGTAAAATTCTGCAGAATGTCTTTAATCTTTAGTCTGAAACGAGCATGACCACCAGGAACATAGTAAAGACCAGTTATGCCAAGTTGCTCCCATCTCTTGGAGGTAACTCCTAGAGGATGTTGGCAAATCCATTTCACATTGTACAATTTAGTTTATATTGCCTATAGTCATTTCTATAATATATCACTTCACCGGTTTACCGTGAAGGTCGGAGAGAACAGCAGCCAGAAGCAGCGAGAGTGAGTATTGGCTGGAATTAGGTGAGTCAGAGGGAAAGAAGATTTAAAAAGAGTGCCAAAGACACAGGTTCGAGTAATTTACAAATTAGCCCTAAAGTAGTTGTTTAGGCAACAGAAGTGCAGCTGTAGCGGAGCGGCCTTGTTGAGGTGAAGTGCCTTGGTGAGTAAAGTGTGAGTCTTTGGCTCAAGAGTCTTCGGCGAGGAGGCCGAGGCAAGGAGGCTATAACCGATTCAAAATTTGTGATTTTTTTTGTCCACTGAAGAAATGGCAGGCAAGTTGGAGCAGTGTATTTCCTGCAGGATGTTGGAAGTCAGGGATACTGTTGGTGCTTCTGGAAACTACACCTGCAGAAATTGTGTCTTGGTGCAGCTCGTGAATAAACATGTTGGGGAACTGGAGCAGCAGTTGGATGACCTCAGGGCCATATGGGAAAACGAGAGTGTCCTGGACAAGGCCTACAGTGATATTGTCACACCAATGATACAGGAAGAACGAAGGTGGGTGACTGTGAGAAAGAGGAGTAAACGTGGTGTGCAGGAGACCCCGGTGGCTGTACGTGCTGAAAACAGGTACACCCTCTTGGGAGCGGATGACACAACAAGATTGAGTGGTAGCCAGGGCTGTGATTCCAATCCTGGTGCTGAGGCTCAATGAGGAAGTGTGACGTCAGGCAGAGCCATAGTGGTGGGAGACGCCATCGTCAGAGGTGTGGACAGGAGATTCTGCGGCAGCAGGCGAGACTCCAGGATGGTGTGTTGCCTCCCTAGTGCCAGGACGTCTCGGAGCGGCCGCATCGCAACCTCAAGAGTGAGGGGGAGAAGCCGGAGGTTATTGTGCATGTTGGCACAAATGATTTAGGTTGGAAGTGGAAAGAGGTTCTGCAACAAGAAGTTACGGGATTGGGTAGAAGACTGAAAAGCAGGATAGTGATCTCAGGATTGCTTCCAGTACCTCGTGCTGGTGAAGGTAAGAATAGGAAGATAGGGGAAATGAATGTGTGGCTGAGGAGTTGGTACAGGGGGCAGGGATTCATATGTCTGGATAATTGGGATCTCTTCAGGGACAGGGGTGAGCTGTATAAAAGTGATGGGTCCACGTGTTAAAATGCTCAACCGGAGGTAAGACCAACTTTGAGGTCTCGTTCAAGTTGACTGGAGCAGGTTATTAGATGGAAAAGGAACATCGGCCAAGTGGGATGTTTTTAAAAGTGTACTGAAGAAAGCTCAGAATGGGTACATCCCATTAGAGTGAAGGGCAAAGCAGGCAAACGTAAGGAAGCTTGGCTGACGAGGGAAATTGAGACGTTAGTCCCGGGAACCGTTGGAGCGAGTGGAGGAGGGTCAGGGCTGTGAGGATTTAAATCGAGCGCGGGGCTTGCTTTCACAGAGGCCCGGGAACCGTTGGAGCGAGTGGAGCAGGGTCAGGGCTGTGAATATTTAAATCGAGCGCGGGGCTTGCTTTCACAGAGGCCTGGGAACCGTTGGAGCGAGTGGAGGAGGGTCAGGGCTTTTACCGAAATCTGTAACGTTCCACACTTCATAGGGAGGGTTCTGGTGGGAAGCCGCTGATTGGTGGAAGCAGACTGGAGGAAGCAGCTGATTGGGTGCAACCTCAGGTTAGCATTTCTGCTTTCTGGTTAAAGGTACAGTGCTTTAGTAAAGGTACAGTGAGCCAAGGGTACAGTGAGCTAAGGGTACAGTGCTTTAGTAAAGGTACAGTGAGCCAAGGGTACAGTGGGCTAAAGGTACAGTGCTTTAGTAAAGGTACAGTGGGCCAAGGGGACAGTGGGCTAAAGGTACAGTGCTTTAGTAAAGGTACAGTGAGCTAAGGGTACAGTGCTTTAGTAAAGGTACAGTGCTTTTTGTTTATATAATAAAGGTACAGTTTAAAGGTCAAGAGGGAACAGCTATTGTGAGTCAGATACCTGCTGATTTCTCCCAGCAGTTTCTATTGTATTGTACTGGTATCGGATCCAGGGTAAGGCGGGAGAATGACAGTCAGAGCAGTGTACTGTTCTGGATGTCAGATGTGGGAGGTCATGGTGTCGGATGGCCCTCCAGACGTCCACATCTGCACCAGGTGCATCGAGATGGGGCTCCTAAGGGACCGTATTAGGATCCTGGGGCAGCAGCTCGATGACCTCTGTCTGGTCAGGGAGAGTGAGGAGGTCATAGAGAGGAGTTATAGGGAGGTGGTCACTCCAAAACCACGGGAGAGAGACATGTGGGTCACGCTAAGGAAGGGCAATGGGACGGGAGGCAGGGACGAGTGAGTACTCCAATGTCGGTACACCTTGCAAATAAGTACTCCTGTTTGAGTACGGATTAGGGTGACAGCCTGCCCGGGGGTAGCGACAGCGGACGGGCCTCCAGCACAGAGACCGGCCCTGTTGCTCCGAAAAGTAGGGACAAAAAGAAGAGGGCAATAGTAATTGGGGACTCTATTGTTAGGGGGTCGGATAGGCGATTCTGTGGACGCAGTCGGGAGACCAGGATGGTGGTCTGCCTCCCTGGTGCCAAGGTCTCGGACGTGTCTCAACGCATCCAAGATATCCTGAAATCAGAGGGAGAGGAGCCTGAGGTCGTGGTACATATAGGTACCAATGACATAGGTAAAAAAAGGGAAGAGGTCCTGAAGGGAGGATTTAGGGAGTTGGGAGGAGAGTTAAGGAAAAGGACCAAAAAGGTAACAATCTCAGGATTACTGCCTGTGCCACGCGACAGTGAGAGTAGGAATGGAGCGAGGTGGAGGATAAATGCGTGGCTGAAAGACTGGTGCAGAGGGCAGGGATTGAAGTTTCTGGATCATTGGGACTTCTTTTGGGGAAGGTGGGACCTGTACAGAAAGGATGGGTTGCACTTGAACCCGAGGGGGACCAATATCCTGGCGGGGAAATTTGCAAAGGCTACTGGGGAGCCTTTAAACTAGAATGGTTGGGGCGAGGGACTCAAATAGAGAAAGCTAGTAGACAGAATGGGAGGCAGGAAGCAGAAAAGGGAAGCACTCGGACACAAGAGGAGAAAGAAGAAAAAGGAAATAAACAGAATAAGAGGCGGGGGGGTTTCTTAAATGTGCATATTTTAATGCTAGGAGCATTGTAAGAAAGGTGGATGAGCTTAGAGTCTGGGTAGACACCTGGAAGTATGATGTTGTGGCGATCAGTGAAACATGGTTGCTGTGAGGAGGGCTGTGATTGGAAACTAAATATTCCAGGATTTCGTTGCTTCAGGTGTGATAGAATTGGAGGGGCAAGAGGTGGAGGTGTTGCATTGCTAGTCAGGGAAGATATTACAGCAGTGCTTTGACAGTGGCTGAATGGGAGACGCCAGAGGGTAATGGTGGATGGCTGTTTGTCGGGTTGGAGGCAGGTGACTAGTGGGGTGCCTCAGGGAACTGTGTTGGGTCCTTTGTTGTTTGTCATGTACATCAATGCTCTGGATGAAGGTGTGGTAAATTGGATTAGTAAGTATGCAGATGATACCAAGATAGGGGGTGTTGTGGATAATGAAGAGGCTTTCCAAAGTCTACAGAGTGATTTAGGCCATTTGGAAGAATGGGCTGAAAGATGGCAGATGGAGTTTAATGCTGATAAATGTGAGGTGCTACACCTTGGCAGGACAAATCAAAATAGGACGTACATGGTAAATGGTAGGGAATTGAAGAATGCAGTTGAACAGAGGGATCTGGGAATACCCGTGCATAGTTCCTTGAAGGTGGAATCTCATATAGACAGGGTGGTAAAGAAAGCTTTTGGTATGCTAGCCTTTATAAATCAGAGCATTGAGTATAGAAGCTGGGATGTAATGTTAAAATTGTACAAGGCATTGGTGAGACCAAATCTGGAGTATGGTGTACAATTTTGGTCGCCCAATTATAGGAAGGATGTCAACAAAATAGAGAGAGTACAGAGGAGATTTACTAGAATGTTGCCTGGGTTTCAACAACTAAGTTACAGAGAAAGGTTGAATAAGTTAGGTCTTTATTCTCTGGAGCGCAGAAGGTTAAGGGGGGACTTGATAGAGGTCTTTAAAATGATGAGAGGGATAGACAGAGTTGATGTGGACAAGCTTTTCCCTTTGAGAATAGGGAAGTTTCAAACAAGAGGACATGACTTCAGAATTAAGGGACAGAAGTTTAGGGGTAACATGAGGGGGAACTTCTTTACTCAGAGAGTGGTAGTGGTGTGGAATGAGCTTCCAGTGGAAGTGGTGGAGGCAGGTTCGTTGGTATCATTTAAAAATAAATTGGATAGGCATATGGATGAGAAGGGAATGGAGGGTTATGGTCTGAGTGCAGGCAGGTGGGACTAAAGGAAAATAATTGTTCGGCACGGACTTGTACGGCCGAGATGGCCTGTTTCCGTGCTGTAATTGTTATATGGTTATATGGTTATATGTAGGTATGTTGCAAAGCCTACCTGAAGCGTCGCTGAAAATCTGTCGCTGCGGGTGTGCGCGATTTTGGCGCCGTTTAGAGGGGGGCGGGTTTAAAACGTGATTTTCTCTAGGCTGTTCCAATCGAAGATGTTCAGCCTAGTAAATTATTAACGAAAAATCGCTGAAAGACCCCGTCGCAAAAGCTATTATTAGTTTTAAAGGCCTTGAATAATAGTTATAGTAGTTTAAAAATCAATCTATAAACCCGCGACCACCAGCAACCGCAGGGTCTCATAAAGCAAATAACTGAAGGTAGGCTGTATATTTTTACATTAAAAAGGGCTTCTAAAGATCCCTTTATACAAAGTTTAATGTTGCGAGTAGCTCATTTTGGGCCCATTATATCCCGCAGTATTTTTCTGGGCATTTGAGGCACAAATCTACCGCAATATGAACGTTCTAAACCAACGCGTTCACAGGAACCCATTAGAAAGCTGATTTAAAATGGGCATTTATTTACAGCAATTGAACACTGAATTCCTTCCATTTGGCCTATAAATTAATGTAAATGAGATTTAAAAATCATGTTTTATTGTGAATTATTTGTGAATATTATTTGGACATTTAGGCTATTTAAAAATGTTAATCATTTATTAAGAAATGGATAGATGTTTAGATCTAGTAATTGAAGTCTGAAATTAGCTACAATTAGGTAACTAACTAATTATATGCTTTAATTTCAGGTCATCCAAGTAAGATTATTTTAGGTACACAAAATAGCTGGGGAAACTCAGCGGGTGCAGCAGCATCTATGGAGCGAAGGAAATAGGCGACGTTTCGGGCCGAAACCCTTCTTCAGACTGATGGGGGGTGGGGAAAGAAAGAAGGAAAAAGGGAGGAGGAGGAGGAGCCCGAGGGCGGGCGGATGGGAGGAGACAGCTAGAGGGTTAAGGAAGGGGAGGAGACAGCACGGGCTAGCCAAATTGGGAGAATTCAATGTTAATGCCATAAGGACGCAAGGACCCCAGACGGAATATGAGGTGCTGTTCCTCCAATTTCCGCTGTTGCTCACTCTGGCAATGGAGGAGACCCAGGACAGAGAGGTCGGATTGGGAATGGGAGGGGGAGTTGAAGTGCTGAGCCACCGGGAGGTCAGGTAGGTTATTGCGGACTGAGCGGAGGTGTTCGGCGAAACGATCGCCCAACCTACGCTTGGTCTCACCGATGTAAATCAGCTGACATCTAGAGCAGCGGATGCAGTAGATGAGGTTGGAGGAGATACAGGTGAACCTTTGTCGCACCTGGAACGACTGCTTGGGACCTTGAATGGAGTCGAGGGGGGAGGTGAAGGGACAGGTGTTGCATTTCTTGCGGTTGCAACGGAAAGTGCCCGGGGAGGGGGTGGTGCGGGAGGGAAGGGAAGAATTGACGAGGGAGTTGCGGAGGGAGCGGTCTTTGCGGAAGGCAGACATGGGGGGAGATGGGAAGATGTGGCGAGTGGTGGGGTCACGTTGGAGGTGGCGGAAATGGCGGAGGATTATGTGTTGTATTTGCCGGCTGGTGGGGTGAAAGGTGAGGACCAGAGGGACTCTGCCCTTGTTGCGTGTGCGGGAATGGGGAGAGAGAGCAGTGTTACGGGGTATGGATGAGACCCTGGTGTGAGCCTCATCTATGGTGGCGGAGGGGAATCCCCGATCCCTGAAGAACGAGGACATTTCCGATGCCCTAATATGAAATGTCTCATCCTGGGAACAGATGCGGCGTAGGCGGAGGAATTGGTAGGGGATGGAGTCTTTACAGGGGGCAGGGTGGGAAGACGTGTAGTCCAGATAGCCATGTGAGTCAGTGGGTTTGTAATGAATGTCGGTCAGGAGTCTGTCCCCTGCGATGGAGATGGTGAGGTCAAGGAATGGTAGGGAAGTGTCGGAAATCGTCCAGGTGTATTGGAGTGCCGGATGGAAGTTGGTGGTGAAGTGGATGAAGTCAGTCAGTTGTGTGTGGGTGCAGGAGGTGGCACCAAAGCAGTCGTCAATGTAGCGGAGGTAGAGGTCGGGGATGGGGCCCTGGTACGTATTGAACAAGGATTGTTCAACGTACCCGACAAAGAGGCAGGCGTAGCTGGGGCCCATGCGTGTGCCCATAGCTACGCCTTGTGTTTGGAGGAAATGGGAGGAGTCAAATGTAAAGTTATTGAGGGTGAGGACCAACTCCGCTAAGCGGAGGAGAGTGTCAGTGGCTGGGTACAGGTTGCTCCTCTGGTCGAGGAAGAACCGGAGGGCTCTGAGGCCATCCTGGTGGGGGATGGAGGTGTAGAGTGACCGGACATCCATGGTGAAGATGAGGGGGTGAGGGCCCAGAGAGTGGAATGCGTGGAGGCGGCGGAGAGTGTCTGAGGTGTCTAGAACATAGGTGGGGAGGGATTTGACCAAGGGGGATAGGATGGAGTCAAGGTATGTGGAGATGAGTTCGGTGGGGCACGAACACGCAGAGACAATGGGTCTGCCGGGAGAGCCGGGTTTGTGGATTTTGGGGAGAAGGTAAAAACGGGCCGTGCGGGGCTGGGGAACGATGAGTTTGGAGGCTTGGTCAGGTAGGGCGTGGGAATTGATGAAGTCGGTGATGGTGCTAGAAATGGTGGCCTGGTGCTCGTCAGTGGGGTCATGGTCCAAGGGTAAGTAGGAGGAGGTGTCCGAGAGTTGGCGCGTGGCCTCAGCTTTGTAGAGATCGGCGCGCCAGACTACCACGGCACCTCCCTTGTCGGCTGGTTTGATGACCCAGTCTGGGTTTTTGCGGAGTGATTCGATGGCAGTGCGTTCAGAGGGGGAAAGATTGGAGTGAGACAGGGGAGTGGAGAAGTTGATGCGGTTGACGTCGCGGCGGCAGTTCTGAATGAAGAGTTCCAGAGCCGGGACTTTATGAGGGGGGTTCCACGAGGAGGGGGTGCGTTGGAGACGGGAAAAGGGGTCATCATTAGGGGGCGGGGACTCCTTCCCATGGAAGTGCGCTGTGAGGCGGAGACGACGGTAGAAGCGCTCCAAGTCATGGTGGGTGCGGAACTCATTGAGATGGGGACGGAGGGGGACAAAGGTGAGACCTCTGCTGAGGACAGACCGTTGGGTGGGGGAGAGGGGGAGATCGGGGGGGATGGTGAACACCCGGCAGGGGTGGGAGTTAGGGCCAGAGGAAGGCAGGTGGGTAGACTGGGGACGGGGCGATGTGTGGGGGGGGGGTTGTGGGTGTTGGAGGGGTGGTGGGTGGTCAGGGGGTGGGGGGGAGAGAGGGCTGTAAGGTGGGTGGGGAAGAGCGGGTGTGACATAGTTGGGGGTGGATGGGGGAGGGTCAGTGGAGCAGCCACTGAGGTTAGCACGGCTGGGCAGACGGGCACTAGGACCCGGTGGAGTTAAGTCCAGGAGAGTGGGAGTAAGCAGCGTGAAGGCTGCAGGCCCAATGCAGAGTCCAGGCTCCAGGTAAGGCGACGGCTAAAATAAAGATTATTTTATATTTGTTTCAGAATGCTTCAATCTATGATAACTGAAAATTTCATTCAGTTCTCTTAATTTTTAAGAAAGTTATGGGCTTTTGACTGTTCAAAATCACAGCTTTTTTGTTATGTCCATAGAAAATCAATAGGGAACAAGATGCTCATTTCCGAGTATGAAAATGGCCATAACTTTTTAAATACTTGAGATATGAAAGTGAATTAGGTGTCAAATTAAACTTATTTTTATGCTTTATCTGATGGGATAAATTGCAGACTTGATTTTTAAAATCTCAAAATTTTGTAACATTGCTATTATATGGTTAGTCAAAAACAAGAAGGATGCATGAGACAGGTATAGGCAGCTGGGATCAAGTGCATCCCCTGATACCCTCGGATTATCCTTAATCAGATTTTACTGGATTTTGTCTTGCACTAAACGTTATTCCCTTTATCCCGTATCTATAACTGTAAATGGATCGAGTGTAATCATGTACAGTCTTTCCACTGACTGGTTACCATGTAAGAAAAGCTTTTCACTGTACCTCGGTACACGTGACAATAAACTAAATTAACTAACTAATACCTGTTGCCATCCTGATTACTGCAGACTATGTTTCCAAGCTTTGAATGATATTTTTACTTGAAAGTCTATGATGTTATTATGCATCAAAAAGAATAGTTATTCATATCAATCGCAGGGGCACATTTATTAACAATTCCCAGGCTGAAAACATAATAATTTGTGTTGAACAGCAGCAGAGTAGTGTTGGGCAGTTCTGCTGCAATTCCATGAGAAATTCCAGAGGAATTTTATCGTTTGAAAGTTCTCTAATCAGCATACCTGTTTCTCAGCAGAGCCAAGGTCCGCACTTTGGTTTGGTACGAAGTACATGATCTCACCCCTGTTTTTTGCCATCTCTTGAATAGCCATGGCTGTTCGAACAGTTGAGTTTCTTGCATGCACAAATATCATCACCTGGGAACAAACAACATCAGGAATATTAAATAAAGCAAAGTACGATATCGAAACAGGTTTGTATTCTGCTTCAATTGAGAACATTTTGAAAATACATCACAGGTCATGCAGCATCTGCAATAAGAGAAACAGTGGGACGACACGTTGGAGCAGCAGTGGAGTTGCTGCCTTCAGCACCAGAGGCCCAGGTTAGATCTTGACTACGGGTGCCATCTGTACGGAATTAGTACGTTCTCCGTGACCGCATGGGTTTTCCCCGGGTGCTCTGATATCTTCCCTAACTCCAAAGATGCGCAGGCTTGTAGGTTAATTGCTTTGGTAATAATTGTAAAAATTGTCCCTAATGTGTAGGATAGTGCTAATGCAACGGGGATTGCTGGTCGGCGTCGACTCTCAGTCCGAAGGGCTTGTTTCCGCACTGTATCTCTAATTTAAACTAAGAAACAGTTAATGTTTCATGTTGATAAGCCAAACTTTGCATTCTATTTTCTATGATTAAAAATAAATAAATCAGAAGATAGTTATGAATGCTATTTTTTTTAGTTCATTCCTTAACATTTATCTGGTTTTCTTGACAACGTACAAGAGGAACACCTCATTATCTTGTTCCGTTCCCTGTGCTTATGACATTTAAACACTGCTATGGAGCATTAACTACATTGACATAAGTGATAGGATTACAATTAGGCCATTCGGCCCATCAATCTACTCTGTCATTCAATCGTGGCTGATCTATCTCTCCCTCCCAACCCCATTCTCATGCCTTCTCCCCATAACCTCTGACACATGTACTAATCAAAAATCTATCTACCTCTGCCTTAAAAATATCCACTGATGGCCTCCACAGTCTTCTGTGGCAAAGAATTCCACAGATTCACCACCCTCTGACTAAATACATTTCTCCTCATCTCCTTCCTAAAAGACATCCTTTAATTTTAAGGCTATGACCTCTAGTCTTAGACTCTCCCACTAGTGGAAACATCCTCTCCACATCCACTCTCTCCAAGCCTTTCACTATTCTGTATGTTTCAATGAGGTCCCCCCTCATTCTTCTAAACTCCAGTGAGTACAGGCCCAGAGCCATCAAACGCTCATCATAGGTTAACCTGCACATTCCTGGGATCATTCTTTCAAAAACCTCCTCTGGACCCTCTCCAGAGCCTGCAATCTTTCCTCAGCTACGGTGCCCAGAATTGCTCACAATATTCCAAATGCGACCTTACCAGCGCTTTATAGAGCCTCAGCATTACAATCCTTTTTTTTTAATGCAAGCCCTCTTGAAATAAATGCTAGCGTTGAGTTTGCTTTCTTTACTACTGATTTGACTTGCAAATTAACCTTTTGGGAATCCTGCACCAGCACCCCAAATCCCTTTGCACCTCCGATTTCTGGATTCTCCCTCAATTTAGAAATGTGTTTTAACAATTGAAATAAAAGTTAAAAATAGGGGAAAAAAAATATCTTATTTCTCTCGCAGGCTGGAATATTTAGCATCTAGAACATAAAAGTGCTCTTTCTCAGTAAGTTTAAGAAGGAACTGCAGATGCTGGAAAATCAAAGGTCGACAAAAATACTGGAGAAACTCAGCGGGTGAGGCAGCATCTATTAAGCGAAGGAAATAGGTGACGTTTCGGGTCGTGTCCCTTCTTCTTCTGAAGGGTCTCGACCCGAAACGTCGCCTATTTCCATCGTGGAAACAGGACTTTAGGCTCACCAAGTCCGCACTGACCAGCGATCCCCGCACAATAACACTATCCTGCACACACACTAGGGATAATTTACACTTATGCCAATTAACCTATAAACCTGTACGTCTCTGAAGTGTGAGAGGAAACCGAAGATCTCAGAAAAAACCCACGTGGTCACGGGGAGAATGTACAAACTCCGTATCGACAGCACCCGTAGTCGGGATCGAATCCAGGTCTCTGGCGCTGCAAGGCAACAACTCTACCGCTGCACCATGGTTAACGTTTGAAAGGACAAAAGATAAAATCACTCATAAGTTACCATAAGATAAAGCTGGAAAATGTTGAATTGAAAGCAATTTATTGATTTAACTATGTGATACTTAATTACTCAGATGAGACCAATAAGGTCTTGTTAGAATTCACATTGAGGGCACAGCTATTAATAATATTCATAAATGACTGAAATGATGGGATGGAAAACTATGTATCCATATTTGCCAAAGACACAATGATGGTTGTTATTTTTATGCAGTACAGACAGACACATTTAATTGCAAAGAGATAATCAAATGATCAAAACTGTGACAAATAGTTTTCAACAGTGGCAAATTTACAATCCCTCACTTTGTGCTTTTAAAGATCAGAAAGAAGTGCTTTCTCACAAAAGCTTTTCACTGTACCTCAGTAATGGATGCGATAATAAACTAAACTATAACAAACGGCCAAAGGCTAGAAGCATCGAAGGTCCAGCGATTTTGAATTTAACATACAGATCAAGAAAATAGTACAATCACATCAATCTCTCTATTAAGACCTTATTCCAGATTTTATTGCATTTTCATTTAGCATATCCCTCAGCAGCTTTTGGAATAAATTAGGGATCGATGACAATGTATGTTTATCGTCTTTCAATAACCCAAAATACTCCTTGACATCCATCTGAATCATGTGATAAATGACCATAATGAATTTATGGGGAATCAGCCAGATTGCCTTGGAGTGGACTCTACCATGTGCAATCTGCTGCAGATGTCTTGTATATACACCATGGAATATGCTAATACATTCACTGGGTTTGAAATAGTCTGGATTTTCTTTAATCTTTCAGAGATCTTTGAAGGAATAGTGAAAGATAATAATGGAATTCCAATGCACACATTCTATTGATTGGGTGGGTTGAAAACAAGGCATTTCCATGAACTATCAAAACACATGGTAATTATAAAATATTTCAATGATTAATTAACAGCATGGACTGGTTGTAATAATCGGTTGAAATAGTTTGATATTGAATTTGTGCTTTGAAAGGGTTGAAACAAAAATAGGCTCTTCTGAAGATACTTGCAAATAACTTCACGACTTAAAGTACATCTATTATAAAAGACACCCCCAAGAAAAGATCAATAGGGTTTTGTCATTAAAGAAGACGAAATCTACATATTTTAATGAGTTCTGCTAATCTTTAATAGATACAATTTTAACTAGTTGATTGAGTAATCTTGAAGGACATACATAAACATAAAAAAATGTACAGCAGCAACACTCTGAACCATAATATGATACAAAACTATAAAGTAATACCAATTTGGCACAAGTCATGATTTCTACAGTATGCATTACTGAATTCCTCTTCCTCCTGGGCACATTCCTCAGATAATTATATTGTTCTGAAACATCCAGCTCATTAATTGATCAGAACAACTACATTTTCAAACTGATTACTCTCAGCTCAAAGTAGTTCTTTGGTTAGTGGCTTTGATAATAAGCTAAATTTACCAGACCCCCCCCCCCCCATTTCTGTTCGTAGACCAATGTAAATTGGGAGCACCAAAATAATCATGTTTTCAAAAAGTGATTCTTTCAAGCTAAAAATGAAATGCTCCATTGAAGTGGTTTGAAGAATAAATGTAGCATAATTTTAAAACGTTTCAGCCATCCCTATATTAACACCAGTTTTAAGAAATGAAGGCATTTATTACAGTTTTAACCAGCACTGAAACCACTATTATTTCAGGTCAATTTGACAATTTGACCAGAGCTGATTGCACTTCAGACTGAAATCATAAGCCCTTTATCTTCGCTGCAGAACTGACCAGTTTTGAAACTCTCTATAACTATGTAAATACTGTGATATTATTGTATATGGTTAAATGTTTGGAAGTCCTCTAACAATATACTAGATCATGCTGATTTGTGCAGACGGTTCTCATTGAAACTGTCAGCACTGAGTTATTGAAACTGAAATACTAAATTTCACATTTTGCCACAAAAAAACATTTTCATTTCCAGAATCAAATACACAGGACAAGATGTTAAGAAGTCCCTTGTGCCAATAGGTGGGGAGCATTTCACGACATTCGTTGATTGTTGAGAGTGGTAGGCTCAACATCGGTGGGGGGCGGGGAGGATACGTATATCTTGGCCTGGGTAACCTTCAGGACAGTTGGGCACAGGACACATCATCAGTAGTGTACCCTTGCATCACTGGGTGTTTCGGCCTTTTAACACTTTACACCCTCCACAAGGGCGGCCCGCTGCAGGATGATCAGCCCTTAGCGCGTGTCCCGTGTCAAACCGTCCCAAAGATTCACCCTGACGTACTTGGGGCCCAGCATGGGTCTTTCTGCTTGAGCCAAATCCACCGGCTACTTCTTTCAGCCGCCTCTGAGAGTGATCTTATGGTCTTCCGCAGAGCCTGACCGTGGATTCCTAGCTCCTTCAGCAGTCTGATGGTAGATGACGCAACAAATCCTCTGCATCCCACTTCAACTGGATAGACTTTGGTGTTCCAGCCACGCTGCGTTGCCGCTGCTGCAAGCTCTGCGTAGCGCAGCTTCTTACGCTCATAGGCCTCCTCAACAGAGTTCTCCCATGGAACTGTGAGCTCTATGATGTAAGCAGTCTTCTGTGAAGGGGACCAGAACACCAAGTCTGGCCTGAGGTTGGTGGAAGCAATTTCAGGTGGAAAAATTAGTTGTCGGCCGATGTCCGCCAGCATCCTCCAGTCACGGGCCCTGCATAGGTTTCCTTCTTCTGATCTGGTGGAAGAATGTTTAGATATTTTCTGTCCTTCTCGGACAAAGGTTGTTGCCCTTGGGGGCGGGGGGGGGGGGGGGGGGCGGTTGCTTGCTCTCGGAGGCAAGGAGTTGGTCGCACACCGCCTGTTCTCGAGGGCTGATGCCAGGCTTTTTAATACCTGATTATGCCGTCACGTATATCTCTCTTGCGTGAGGCTGGTCTTGCAGCCTACCATGATGTGTTTGAGGGTCGCTGGAGTTGGGCAGAGGGCACAGGTTGGATCCTCGCCGTACCACTGATGGAGGTTCTTTGGTGATGGAAGCACGTGATATGTCGATCTAATGATGAAGCTGATCTTGCTTGCTTCCATTTCCCATAGTTCTTTCCAGCTGATCTTCCTCCGCCCCACACCTTCCCACTGCATCCATTGCCCCTGTTTGGCAAGAGAGACCGCCTTTGCACTTCTTGTGGCCTCCTCCTGTCGCCACACCTCCTCGACCACCAATGTCCTCTGCTCTGATGTTGTGGCCTTTCGCCAAGTTGGTTTACTTGTCATAAGGCCAAAGCCTCCTCTTCCCTGCTGGACTTGCCCCACGATGTCTTTGTGCTTCAGGGCTGATGAAACTTGCTGTACTGCATCAGATGGTGTCCACTTCCGGCCAGTTACTAGGGGCGGTGCAACAGCACTGATGGTCTTGTCTCTAGAGCCCCTCAGTGTCATCTGGAGTCTTACTTTAGAACACTTGTATTCCTCTGTTAGACTAGTGAGAGGTAGTTCCAGGACCCCTTTGCCATATAGGCCGATGTTAGTTAGACATCGTGGGACACCGAGCCATTTCTTCGCGTATGAAGTTATGGTTCGCTCCATCTTCTCCACAGTTGTTATTGGGGCTTCATAAACGGTCAGTGGCCACATTGTCCGAGGAAGGAGTCCAAACTGTAGGCACCAGAGCTTCAGTTTCCCAGGCAGTAGGGTCTGATTGATGTTCTCCAGGCCGTTGACAATTTCTTGCCTTAGTTGTTGCACCTGCTCTTTGTCCTTGAGACTTGCGTTGTACCATCTGCCCAGGCTTTTAATTGGCTGCTCAGACACTGTTGGTATTGGGTCGTCACCGATACAGAACCTTGTGTCTCTAAGCACCCCCTTGACTATGGAGATGCTTCGAGATTTACTTGGTTTGATTTTCATTCGGGCCCACTTGATGTTCTCCTGCAGCTTTCCAAGTAGCCGCTTGGTGCATGCTGCAGTAGTGGTTAGTGTTGTCATGTCGTCCATGTATGCCCTGATGGGTGGCAGACAGAGCCCAGCCCTGGTTCGTTCACTGCCCACCACCCATTTTGAGGCCCTGATGATGACTTCCATGGCCATTGTAAAGGCCAAGGGTGAGACTGTGCAGCCTGCCATGATGCCTACTTCCAAACGCTGCCATGTTGTACTGAAGTCAGCTGGTGTGAAGCACAGCTGCAGGTCTTGGAAATAGTTCTTGACCAGTGAGGTGATGAGCTCTGGTACATGGAAAAAGGCAAAAGATTCCCAAAGGGGTTCATGGGGAACTGAACCAAATGCATTGGCCAGATCGAGGAAGATCACATGTAGGTCTCTCTTGTCCTTCTTAGTTGCTTGGATCTGGTGCCAGATCATGCTTGTATGCTCCAAGCAGCCCGAAAATCCTGGAATTCCTGCTTTCTGTACTGATGTATCAATGTACTTGTTTGTTACCAGATAGGTGGACAGCCTTTGTGATACAATGCTGAAAAAGATTTTTCCCTCGAAATTGAGGGACATATTGGCCGGAATTGGCTGATGTCTGACGCATCCTTTTCTTTAGGTATTAGCACGCCGCCGGCCCTTCGCCACGCCTTAGGTATTGTTTGCTTCTTCCACACCACCCTCATGAGCTTCCATAGAAAGCGTAACACATCCGGTGCGTTCTTGTAGAGCTTGTATGGTACTCCGTTTGGCCCCGGAGCTGATGCTGCTCTAGCTCGCCGGACAGTGTTCTCTAACTCTTTACATCTCGGAGGGCCGGTGTCCAGGTTGAATTCAGGTGGTTGAATAGGCGGGATGTCATGTGGGATGACTAACTGCTCATGCCTTTTCGTGTCTTGGTGGGCCTTTTCCAGGTGTTCCTCTAATTCCCGTTTTGATGTTTTCAAAGTTCCACTTTTTTCCTTTGCGAAGAGGTCTTTGATGAACTTGAAAGGGTCTTTGTAGAACCGTGTTCTTGTGTGTTCTTTCTTCTTGCGAAGTTTCCTCAAGTTCTCTGCTTTTCGCAAGGTTGCCAATCGGCTCTTGATGTCCTCTTGGAGTAGCATGAGACCTTCTCTCTCTGCGTCAGTTGCTTTTTTCCATTGCTTTTTCAACTGTCTCCTCTCTCTGATTAGCCTCTCGATCTCCTGCTGCCTCCTGAACTTGATTGGTGTTGGTAATTTCTTTCCACCTCTCCCTTTACTCACCCCAAACCGTTCTTCTCCGTAGCTGTAGATTGTGTTGCCCATCCTTTCAAGCTTTTCCACTGCTGTGCCCACTTGTTGCTCCAAGATATGTATAAGGTCACTGTTGACCGTCTTCCACTCTTTCTTTTCAACAGCTTTGGGCCATTTCACTCCAGGTTTGTGCCCTTTGATCTTTCCCTCCAATGGAGGTCTTTGTAGTTGTTGCGTGGGCTCCTCCACCGGCATTTCTGTGCTTGTATCACCCTCTTCAGTGACATGGGTGCTGATGCTCTGCGAACTTTGGTTTGAGTCCCGTCGCTGTGCTTCACTCGACTGATTTGACTAGTTGCTTCGTAAGAAGTACTGGTCAATGCGAGGCCCATGTCTGCTCTCTCAAGCACTTTTTCTTCCCTTGGTGGATCTTCAAGCCCTTCACTGATGTTATTTTCTCCCAACCACAAATGCACACCTGAAGTTTGTGTCCCGCAGCTGTTATGGATGTCTCATGTGCCATGCTCTTCAGATATACTGAAAGAACAGGAAACCCAGGTCTGATCTGAGACCCCTTTAATTTCAATTTCAATGGTGACTATAAGACAAGATACTGGGAAGCACACAGGCAGGTAAACATGAAGTTCTTGTTGCATTTGTTATCATTTATAAGGACTGTTATGTTTTATGACATAAACTTCAGATTTTTTCCAATTAGACAAAAATATAGGACATTTTGAACCAAAGGCTTCTCACAGTTCCGACCCATAGTTCTGGCATCATCACCAACCATTCTAAGATTTGAATCAGAATCACATGGTCTGGCAATCTCTGGAACTATTTTTTGATGTTTTAAAAATACACTCGGCTAAATGTTCCTTACAAAATAAATGCATGGAACAGCAGGGCAGGTTAACGTGCCAAATGTTAGGTGCAAGGCCCATACTTTTATGTTTCAGTAAAAGCACAATGGTGGCTTGGATCTCATTCCTCTGACCGAGTACAAACGCAAGCATTCGCTGCACTCCACAGCTAGAATATTGTGGTATGGGTAGTCTTGGTTCTAGAGTCTGCACATATACCAGTTGGACCAAATGGTGAATTTCTATAGATTAAAATTCTTAGTAGAAGAATTAGATGAAATCTTATTTTAGTTCTGTTTCGAATCCATATGGTCAGTTAATATTACAAGTGAATGTGAATACTTGACTATCCATCAATTATTCTTCCAACTCTATAGGCAAGGTCTACACATGCCACCAGGGGGCGCCACACGATGACTGCCTCACCAACGGTCTGTCTTTGGCTTTTTCATTCTTTGTGTTTTTAGTTTGTCGTAAAATGTATGTTTTAGCTTATTAGCTAAAAACTAAAACTCTTTTAGTTTTTGTATTTGTTTGTTGAATCTTTTTTTAATCTCTTTCCTCGACGGAGATACGACTTTTCCATCTCCGCCTGCACTGCGGCCTAACATCGTGGAGTTGGTGGCCTCTTGTTTGGGACTTCTAGAGCTCCGAAACAGTGGAGAATGCGGACTTCAACATCTTTCCCAGGGGTCGGACTTTGGTGCTCCAACCTGCGGGAGCTGCGGACTTTAACATTGTGAAGCTCGTGGTCCCTTGTTAGGGACCGGTTGCAAGGCCGCAGGAGTTTCGACCGCCCTGATGCGGGAGCTTAGACCACCCCGATGTGGGAGCTCGATCGCCGGCTGCGGATGGTTCGACTCCTCCGACCGCGGGAGGAAAGGAGGAAAAAAGATAAGACTTTATTGCCTTCCATCACAGTGGGGAATGTGGAGGAGCCGCGGTGGTAGATGTTTATGTTAAATTTTTATGTAGTTGTGTGTCTTGTTGCTTTTTTGGTATGACTGTACGGTAAACCAAATTCCTCGTATATTGCAAAACATACTCGGCTAATAAATTACGATTATGATTATTTAGAGTCATACAGCACAGAAATATGTGATTCAACACACTCACCGACCATAAACCACCCACTCAGACTAAGTCTAAACCAACATCTGTAATACCTGGTACACAAAAAAGCTGGAGAAACTCAGCGGATGCAGCAGCATCTATGGAGCGAAGGAAACCATCTGTAATACCTGTCTCTCTACCTCCTCCCTCATGGACTCGAGCAATCCTAGGTGAGACAGAGGTCCATGTGCACCTCCTCTAATTGTTTCGCCGAACACCTGTGCTCGATCTGCCAAGTCCTGCTGGATCTCCTGGTTGCAAATCATTTTAATTCCCCATTCCCATATTAACCTTTCTTTCCTGGGCCTCATCCATTGCCAAAGTGAGGAACAAGCAAATTGGAGGAACAGCACCTCATATTCTGCTTGGGTAGCTTACAACCCAACAGCATGAACATTGAATTCTCCAACTTTAGGTATCAAACCTACAAACTACTGAGTTTCGCCCTCTCTTCCCTGTGGCGTACCTGAACCATTTCTCCCCTTCCACCTATATTTCTTCCACTGGTTTCACAATTCACACATCTATACTTATCTCACTTTTTTATCTTTTCATCTCTGGTTCCCTTTGTCCAAATAATTGCCTGTCAAAACTCCCATCTCACCTGTATTCACCTTTCACTGAATCTGAAGAAGTGTCTCAGCCCAGAGATGCTGCGATCCGCTGAGTACCTCCAGCATTTTCTGTCTATCGTTGGTGTAAACCAGCATCTGCAATTCCTTCCTCCATCTATCACTCACTAGCCTTTGTCCTGTCCCCAATTCTCATCCAGCTTTCTCCACCCTCCCCCCCCCCCCCAAACTACAATCAGTTGAAAGAATGGGCCTGACCTGAAATGCCTCCTATGTTCTCCAGAGTTGCTGCCTGTCCAGCTGAGTTACAGCTGCACTTTGTGTCTTTCTTTGTAAACCAGCATCTTCCGGAAGTGGCGGCGCTGGGAACGGCTGCGGCTCGCCTGCAGTCCGTTTGTCTTTTACTTTTTTGTATTGTTTTTTTCGTTTTGTCTAGTTACGTTTTTGGTTTTTAGGTCGTGTTTATGTGGGGGGGGGGGGGGTGGGGGTGAAACGGGGCTTGCTGTCTCTCCCTTCGGGGGAATACGACCTTTTTGTCGTATCCCCCTTCTCTGCCTCCGTCTACGCTGAGGCCTAATGGCGGAGCTGGCGACCTCGGGACTCTGGAAGCAGCTGACAGGACTCGCCCTGAGCTCGCTCCCGTGAGGGTGGCCCAGCCCGGGGCTGGAACTGCGCTCTCATGAGAGCGGCCTGGCGAGGGGCTGAGAGACTCTCCCGTGAGGGGCCGTGGCCTGTCAGAGTGGCCCAGCCCGAGGAAGGAACGGCACTCCCGTCGGAGTGGCCCAGCCCGAGGGATGGAACGGCACTCCCGTCGGAGTGGCCCAGCCCGAGGGAGAACGGCACTCCCGTTGGAGTGGCCCAGCCCGAGGGAGGAACGGCACTCCCGTCGGAGTGGCCCAGCCCGAGGGAGGAACGGCACTCCCGTCGGAGTGGCCCAGCCCGAGGGAGAACGGCACTCCCGTCGGAGTGGCCCAGCCCGAGGGTGGAACGGCACTCCCGTCGGAGTAGGCCCAGCCCGAGGGAGAACGGCACTCCCGTCGGAGTGGCCCAGCCCGAGGGAGAACGGCACTCCCGTCGGAGTGGCCCAGCCCGAGGAGGAACGGCACTCCCGTCGGAGTGGCCCAGCCCGAGGGAGGAACGGCACTCCCGTCGGAGTGGCCCAGCCCGAGGGAGAACGGCACTCCCGTCGGAGTGGCCCAGCCCGAGGGAGAACGGCACTCCCGTCGGAGTGGCCCAGCCCGAGGGAGAACGGTACTCACGTGAGGGCGATCCGGCTCGGGGCTGGAACGGTGCTCCGGTGGCTGGGACGGCGTTCTGGCGGCAGTGACCTGAGTCCTGGGTTCAGCCGCGGGCCAGCGGCTGCGTGTGCTGGACTGGAGGGCGGCAGCTTCGACCACCCCCGTGTTTGAACCGGCCCGTTTGCGGGGTTCGGTGAGCCGCGGGACTGTTGTGCCATCGCCCGGTGGGGAATCGCCTCAGCGCAGAGGGAGAAGAGGAGGGAAGAGACAGTAACCCTAAGATTTTTGCCTCCACCACAGTGAGGAGGTGCTTGGAGGATACACTGTGGTGGTGTTAATTTGTGTTTATTGTTGTTTATTATTGTATGATTGTATGTATGACTGCAGGCACGAAATTTCGTTCAGACCGTAAGGTCTGAATGACAATAAAGGTATTCAATTCAATTCAATTCAGTTCTTTGTATCTCCGACACAAATGGCCCATCAATTGCCCTCAGATTCTACTATATATCTGTAGGCTAGGGACAATTTACAATGGCCAAAACCCCCCAATAAATCCATGTGATGGGGGAAAACCAGTCTGAAGAAGGGTCTCGACCCAAAACCTCACCCATTCCTTCTCTCCAGAGATGCTGCCTGTCCCACTGAGTTACTCCACCATTTTGTGTCTACCTTCGATTTAAACCAGCAACTGCAGTTCTTTCCTACACATGTGGTATTATACTTTTGTTCACCACATATTACCGCACAATGAATTAACAGGAAAATAGCTGGATTCATGTATTAATGCAAAACTCCATTTTTAGTGGGATAAATGGTCTAGTCAAGCAATTTGTCAGCATTGTCATATTGCACCAGCTAAATTCTTCACGTAACATTATGCAAATCGCAAAAGTAATTGAGAAAGTCAAGGTGGAATAAAGTTACAAGCTTAGTAATTACATTTCTTCTCATCATTTCTAAGTTCAATTCAGCCTCTAGGTCAATGAGACATAGATTGTTCCACTTCAAGCAATAACTTCAAGGCTTCAAGAAGCATTTTACAAGATGAATTTGATTTATTTTCACATAGAATAGATGGTTATAGACATAAAACAGTACAGTACAGCACAGGCCCTAGGGCCCACAATGTATGTGCTGAATATGATGTCAAGACCAACTCTTATCTGCCTGCACATCATTCATATCTCTCCATTCCCTGGTTATCCATCTCCCCATCCAAAAGTCTCTTAAATGTTCCAAGACTGCGCAGCCAAATACAAATCCAATTAAATTTACAAAGTTGGAGGTGACACCACCGTGATGGGCGGATATCCAATAATGACCAAATGGAGTACTGGAAGAGGATTGAGAACCTCATAACCTGGTGTCAAGACAACAACCTTTCCCTCAAAGTCAGCAAGACAAAGGAGATTGTGATCGACTTCAGGAAGAAGTATATAGAGCAGAGGGATCTAGGAGTGCAGGTATATAGTCAGAGGTAGATTGGGTGGTCAAAAAGACTTTTGGCAAATTGGCTTTCATCAGTCAGGGTGAATTGAGTATAGAGGTTGGGTGGTCATGTTGCAGTTATATAAGGCGTTGGCGAGGCTGCATTTAGGGTATTTTGTTCAGTTCTGGGCACCATGTTATGGGAAAGACGTTGTCAAGGTGGAAAGGGTACAGGGAGGATTTACGAGGATGTTGCCAGGACTGAATGGTCTGTGCTATAGGGAGAGGTTGAGCAGGCTGGGACTCTATTCCTTGGAGCTCAGGAGGATGAGTGTCGAACTTATAGAGGTGTACAAAATCATGAGAGGAACAGATCGGGTAGACGCACAGATTCTCTTGCCCAGTGTAGGTGAATCGAGGACCAGGTGACATAGGGTTATGGTGAAGGGGAAGACATTGAATAGACATCTGATGGGTAACTTTTTCACACAAAGGGTGGTGGGTGTATGGAACGAGCTGCCAGAGGAGGTAGTTGCAGCAAGGAGTATTGCAATGTTTAAGAAACAATTAAACAGGTACATGGATAGGACAGGTTTAGACAAATATGAGTCAAACGCAGGCAGGTGAGACTAATGTAGCTGGGACATGTTAACTGGTGTGGAGAAGTTGGGCCAAGTGCCTGTTTCCATGCTGGATGACTCTATGACGCTAACTGAAGCAGTGCACATAACCCGCTATGCATTGACGGCGCCGGAGTAGAGACGGTTGAAAAGTTCAAGTTCTGAAGAGTAAATATCACCAGCAAATTGTCTTGGACCACCCATATAACCATATAACAATTACAGCATGGAAACAGGCCAACTCGGCCCTTCAAGTCCATGCCGAACACTTATTTTCCCCTAGTCCCATCTACCTGCACTCAGACCATAACCCTCCATTCCTTTCCCGTCCATTGATACAATGGTCAAGAAAGCACACAAAAGCCTCTATTTTTGTAGAAAGCTTAGGAAGTTCAGCATGTCCCAAACAACTTTCACCAACTTCTACGGATGCGCCGCATAAAATATTTTATTGGGGTCCATCACAGCATGGTTTGGGAACAGCTCCATCCAAGAAATTGTAGAGATTTGTGGACACATCCCCGTCGATCACGATCAACCAACCTCCCTTCCATTGACTCCATCTACACTTGACGCTGCCTCGGCAAGGCCACCAGCACAATCCAGGACAAGTCTTTTGAATTGAATTGAATTGAATGCCTTTATTGTCATTCAGACCTTACGGTCTGAACGAAATTTCGTGCCTGCAGTCATACATACAATCATACAATAATAACAACAATAAACACAAATTAACACCACCACAGTGAGTCCTCCAAGCACCTCACTGTGGTGGAGGCAAAAATCTTAGGGCTGCAGTCTCTTCCCTCCTCTTCTCCCTCTGCGCTGAGGCGATTCCCCACCGGGCGATGGTAAATCAGTCCCGCGGCTCACCGAACCCCGCAACAGGCCGGCTCAAACACCGCGGCCCGGGGTGGTCGAAGCTGCCGCCCTCCAGTCCAACGGACGCAGCCACTGGCCCGCGGCTGAACCCAGGACTCAGGTCACCGCCGCCAGAACGCCGTCCCAGCCACCGGAGCACCGTTCCAGCCCCGAGCCGGATCGCCCTCACGTGAGTGCCGTTCCTCCCTCGGGCTGGGCCACTCCGACGGGAGTGCCGTTCCTCCCACGGGCTGGGCCACTCCGACGGGAGTGCCGTTCCACCCTCGGGCTGGGCCACTCCGACGGGAGTACCACAGCCCCTCATGGGAGAGTCTCGGCCCCTCGCCAGGCTGTCCTCACGGGAGCGCAGTTCCAGCCCCGAGCTGGGCCGCCCTCACGGGAGCGAACTCAGGGCGAGTCCTGACAGGCTGCCTCCGGAGTCCCGAGGTCGCCAGCTCCGCCATTAGGCCTCAGCGCAGACGGAGGCAGCGAGGGGGGATGCGACGAAAAAGTCGTATTCCCCCCAAGGGAGAGACAGCAAACCCCGTTTCAACCCCCCACCCACCCCCCCCCACATAAACACAACCTAAAAAACAAAAACACAACTAGACAAAACGAAAAAAAACAACACAAAAAAGTAAAAACAAACGGACTGCAGGCGAGCCGCAGCCGTTCCCAGCGCCGCCACTTCCGAGTCTTACCCTGTACTCTCCCTCCTCTCCCCTCTCCCAACAGGCAAGAGGTACAGAAGTGTGCAAACAGATACCTCCAGATTACGTCCCAACTGAAATCAGGCAACTGAACCCATCACCAAGTATAGAGTGGTCCTAACATACCATCGACCTCATTGGAGACACTCAGAATATCTTTACCTCGGTAACAATAAACTACAATAAATAACAATTACAATAAACTAAACTATCGCATCTGCCTCAACCACACTCAATCTATTAAGGGGCGGCACTGTGGCTAAAGCTTTACAGCTCCAGAGACCTGTGTGCGATCCTGACTACAGGTGCTCTCTGTAAGGAGTTTACACTTTCTCCATGAGACTGCGTCAGTTTTCTCCGGGTGCTCCTATTTTCTCCCACACTCCAAAAGGTCCAGGTTTGTAGGTTGATTGGCTTCGGTAAGTTGTAAAATTGTCCCTAGCGTGTGTAGGTTAATGTATCGGGTGATCACCGATCGCCACAGACTCTGTGGGCCGAAGGGCCTGTTTCCTCACAGTATCTCTGAAGTCTAAACACTTTTATTCCTTGATGCGCAGGAACATGAGGGGTGATCTTATAGAGGTATATCAGATCAAGAGAGGAACAGGTAGCGTAAATGCACAGTCTTTTACGCAGAGTAGGGGAATCATGAGCCAGAGGACATTGGTTTACGGTCAGGGCAGGAAACGATTTAATACGAACTTGAGGGGCAACTTTTTTTTTACACAAAGGGAGGTAGGTATATGGAACGAGCTGTCAGAGGAGGTAGTTGAGGCAGCTGCTACGTGTATAGGATAGGTTTAGTGGGATATGGACCAAATGCAGACAGGTGGCACTAATGTAGTTGGGGCATGTTGGTAGGTGTGGGCAAGTTGGGCTGTGTGACTCTGTGACTCCATGACTAATGGCAATTGGTGCAAAAATTCAAAGTGTTGTTTTAGGCACGTAAATGAGGACAGCCAAAATCAAAGCCAGTTCTGCATCTAATAAATTGTTTTTCAGCCATAATAAGGACATGCGTATCGTAAGTAAGTAGTCAATAACTCCGAATCAACCTTAACATATATTCTTATGCAAAATTAATGCATTATAGCCGCATTATATTTGTTTGATTGATTACTATCAGGTTCCTTCTGCCAAGCTAGGTGTAGCTTGACAAAGGCACAAAGTGCAGGAGTAACGCAGCAGGACAAGCTGCACCTCTGCAGAACATGGATATGTGATGTTTCCGGTCAGGACCCTTCTTCAGACTCCCAGAATCTGAAGAAAGGTCCTGACCTGAAACGTCACCTATCCATGTTCTCCATAGATGCTGCCTGACCTGCTGAGTTACTCCACCACTTTGTGTCTTTTCCTGTAAACCAGGATCTGCAGTTCTTTGCTTCTAGATGTAGTTTGAAATATTTACTGACCACCATTCATGCTTTAACAAACACTTCACTCTGTATATGAAGAATACATCTGTCTCAAGTGGAAAATCAGATGAATTTTCCCAGTAATTGCATATGAGATCAGTACGTGTGTATTATATCAATGAATACCCATCAATGACTCTGGCATGGCTATTCATCTTGTACAGAAGTTCAAACATATACCTTTGAATCCCAACTTTCAACTATAAGATTTCCATCCGTAAATCACTGAAGAAGACATCCAGGTCAAAGTACTATTTACTGAAATACTGCAGAGAATATCATAAATAAAAACCCATGCACATCATCTGCTGGCCAATATAAACAAATGCATTTGAAGATATAAGAAATGTATCCTGCTTATCTGCCGAGAAGTAATGCTATCTAATCAAAGATACTTCTTTTCCTCATTCTTTAACAGCAGGAGAGAGGATAATGTTTTGAATATTTCATGTATTTTTGAATATTTCATGGAATTTAAGGTAAATAAACCTCAGCTATCACCTTTTTGAAGGGGCATCCAATAATGACCCCTATCGTTGACTGTGATGCTGCTGCGTTGTTTTACTTTCTTCTCCCATTTCAAACAACAGGGGAAAATAGAAGTGTACTTAGGAAAGAAGATTTCCACTCAACATCTGCAGATTAGTGCTGTATTAATGAAATCTAAACAACTTATCAAACAATTAGAAATCCAAAATGGCTGCTACAAATGTTTAAGAAAGAACTGCACATGCTGGTAAAATCGAAGGTAGACACAAAATGCTGGAGAAACTCAGCGGGTGAGGCCAACATCTATAGAGTGAAGGAATTGGCGATGTTTCAGTATGAAGAAGGGTCTCGACCTGAAACGTTGCCATTTCCTTCTCTCCATGGATGCTGCCTCACCCAGACGCAGGCGCGTCTAGAGGGGGGCGGGGGGGGGGGGGGGGGGGTAGAGAGAGAGAGAGGGCAGATAGAGAGAGGGGAGATACAGAGAGAGGGGCAGAGAGAGAGTGGGGCAGAGAAAGAGAGAGAGGGAGAGTGGCGGGGAGAGAGAGGGGGGGTTGAGGGAGGGGGGGAGAGGGGGTGGAGAGGGAACGTTGGGGGGTGGAGAGAGGTGAGTGGGAGAGGAGGGGGAGAGGAGAAGGGGAGGGGAAGGGGGTGGGGAGGGACTTGGAGAGGGGGGGTGTGGGGAGGGAAGTGGCGAGGGCGGGGGGGAAGGGAGAGTGGGGTGGAGGGGAGGGGAGGGGAGGGAGGATGGAGGGGGGGAAGGGGGAGAGAGGGGAGGGGGAGAGGAGGAAGGGGAAAGAAGGGGGGAAGGGAGGGTGGAGGAGGGGTGGGGAAAGAGGTGGAGAGGGGGGGTGGAGAGGGAGGTGGAGAGGGAGGAGAGAGGGGGGGATGGAGGGGAGTGGGTAGGGTGGAGGGAGGTAGAGAGGGAGGGGGGGAGAGGAGGAGAGAGGGGGAGGGAGTGGGAAGGGGAGATGGGGGACAGGGGGAAGGGAGAAGAGAGGGGGGGAGAGAGGTGGAGAGAGGGGGGAGGGGGGGGTGGGTGGAGAGAGGGGGGAGGGAGGGGGAGAGGGGTTGAGAGGGGGGAGGGGTAGAGGAGGGGGGAGGGGTAGAGGAGGGGGGAGGGGGAGAGGAAGGGGGAGTGGAGGGAGGAGAGGGGAGAGAGAGAGGGAGAGGGCGTACTTCAACTCGGTGAGCGGGTGGCGTGGACACTGAGTGGGCGGGGCCAACTTCGATCGGGCGGCAGGCCTCGGAAGCGCTCGGGACCTCGGAAGCCCAAACAAATTACTGAGTGTTCAGCGGCTTCAATCCAGAGCCCTGAGGGGGGAGGGCAGCTGGGATGCGGGCGGGGCAGACGGCCGGCCTAGTGCGAGTCGACTGCGAGCGGGCGGCGAACAATTGACTACGAGCGGGGAGGGGGGGGTACGTAACTCGCAGCGCATGGAAAAAATGCCCAGCAGGCCGCGCGTTGAAAACACTGCACAGCGGGCCGCGAGGAGCAGAGCCATTGTGACGTCATCAGCTCGTTAGCATTAAAAAATATTTCATTTTTGTGAACAATTTTAATAAATAACTCAAGAAATAATTATTCACATTTTCAGATGAGGCGATTTTTGAGATCATGAGGTAAATCTCTATCGGAATATGTAAACATTTCACCCTTAGGGCGTTGTGTTTTCGAGGAGATGTGATTCAGACAAACAAGACACACACACACACACAAATAAATACATCCACATCCAAGATCAGAGTTTTATAATTATAGAGATAGGAGCAGAATTGGGCCATTTGGCCCATCAAGACTATGCCATTCAATCATGGCTGATCTCTCTTTCCCTCTCAATTCCGTTCTCCTCCCCATATCCCCTGACACCATTTACAAATCAGCAGAAAATATATATATATTTTTTTTAAGTCATTAAAATCTCAACAACCACTGTATTTATTACTCCATTCATAATTGCAGATTTCCCAACAGTTTAATTTGAAGACATTTAATTCCATCTAACAGTAAATAAAAGTTGCAGTATCTTTGTATATTCCAAATCTCATTCTCAAATAATATCAATCTAGCCCACGACAAGAACTGTTCACCATTATTTCAAATATCCATGATACTATAATTATAAAGCAGAAATCTACAGACTGGTCATGCCTGAGGCACTGTGTGACTTAGCTTCTTAGGTTGTCCATTGAGGTCAAGTATAACTTACATCAGTCTGGTTTTGGAGGTTTAGAGATGGCTAATGAGACCAACATATTTGGGCCACATACGCAGGCAACATTTGGGGCAAGAGTGGGCAGATAATTTATGAGGCAATCAATTTGCTATGAAGAGTCTCTCTGTGCTCCTGATGCATAATTCTCAATACCATCTTTCAACTTCAAACTATCAGGCGCCAATGTCACCAATGTGTCAGAAGTAATGTTGCGCTTTTTCCAAGGAAGACTTGAGCACATCCTTTTTTTTCCTTCTGTCCATTTTGTAAACAAGCACAAAAGGGTTCTGAATATTGTGTCTGTTTCAGGTCTCGACTGTTGAGCATGCAAATGAGGTGGCCATCTCAATGTAGCCAATTGTGAGTAACGTGCCACAATGTTGGCGACAGTGGGCCGGGATGGGACTTCAGTGTTGATTCCTTTAGCGTTCGAGTGAACAATTGGGGGATTTTGCAGATAGTGCAATGGCATTTTCCCACTACCTTGAGATGCCCACTGTCGATGGTCCAGGTCATTGTCGTTGAGTAGACAACATGTCTTACGCAAGAACTGACGTCTTGAGCTTCAATTATTTTTCCTCAGTTGACCAGAGGCCATGCGGACGCATTGAACGAAGTGGTGAATTTCATCGTCGATGTATGCCTCACTGAGAGGTGATTACACGATCTCAGAAGTGGTCCACATTTTACCGTGTTTTTTTAAGAACCTTGATTATTGGAGGGCAATGTGCTGCAGCAAGGGAAAGTTGGGAGAGCACCTTCTCTTTTTGTGGAAATTTGAGGTTTAGTTTACTGTCACAAAGGACAAAGGACACTTATTTGTCACGTACACCAATTGGTGTAATGAAACGTGTTCCGAGGTAGAGTGAAAAGTTTTTTTTGCATACAAACCAGTCAGCGGAAGGACGATACATGTTCAGCAAAAGGTCCATCCTCATGTCTGCTCTGAGTCTGAGGAACGGGTTGAATCATAGATCTTGGCCATCAAGCATAAGCAACAAGAAACATTATGTCCACACCCTGCAATACATCCTGAAGTTCCTAAAATATAGCTTTAATCTCACAAGAACTTGGAGGTACAAAGAACTGCAGATGCAGGTTTACAAAAATCAAAGTGCTGGAGATACTCAGCGTGTCATGCAGCATCTCTGCGGGACATGAACGGGTAACATTTTGGATAGGGACTTCTTCAGACAGAAATTTCAGTGGAGGTGAATTACATAATTGACTTGCAGAATTTTCCAAACACTCTTCCCTCAAACATATATTTCACTGTGTCATGTTTCCTCATTTCCAAATCCAATTGTGCTGCTTTAATTGTTATTACACAGCTCTCTAAGGCCTGTTGTCACCCTTCTCTGAACACCTTCAGCCCCACGGACCTTTCACACATTACTTTTGCAGCAGTAGGCACAAAACATGGTAATTCTGGTCCATTTCTTCAGAGATATGTTAAATTATCCTACATTTTTCGATATTAATTAAATATTTGGCACCAAAAGGAGATAAATTGCCAGTGAATTTGCTGAGGTAAAAAGCACATTCAGTTATGCGGAAACTAAACAAGTACAACAAGCAAGAAAGGGATGAAGACTTGTTTGTGTTGAAATGAAGTTTAAAAGGAAGATGCCGTTGATCCTGAAGCTCAGTGTAGACCAATAAAGGCAAATATCATGCTACTGTTGTGTAGATATGATAAAACTCAACGAGCGAGATCTTCTATGGTAGAACCGACATCTTTGTCAGGAACTATTTTTTTAACTTTTGGATGACACAGTGGCGCAGCAGTAGAGTTGCTGCCTTACAGCGCCAGAGTCGCTGTCGAACTAGGGGTGCTGTCTGTGCGGGGTTTGTACGTTCTCCCTGTGGCCACATGGGGTTTCTCCGGCTGCTCAGAGAGCTTCCTCACACTCCGAGGACATACAGGTTTGTAGGCTAAATGGCTTCAGGAAAAATTATAAAATTGTAAAGCTGGTCGGCTTGGACTCAGTTGGCTGAAGTGCCTGATTCCGCAATGTATCTCTAAAGTCTAATCTGTCTGTGTAGCCATGCAGAAATCCTGAGGTGCAGAACACAAATTCTAGTGAGGACAAATTCTGAGGGAATACCCACCATCCATAGTTAATTAAAATTAGAATAAGTGGGACCCGTTGGGTCCCTGTCACACGGGGGGCCTGGTCCCTCAACGCAAACCGTTCCCCAATGCAATATTCCACCACTCACCCGTTCCCCCAATGCAACCCTCCCCCCAACGCAATATTGCACCACTCACGCATAGCCCCCAACTGCGCAGACACGGCTAATTTCCCCAGCACTCCCTCCCCCTCCTCTTCACCCTTCCTCTTCTTGCCTCTGTCCTCCTCCCCTCCCCAATCCCTCCCCTTTCCCCAACCTTCAGTCACTCCCTCCATAACTCCTCTCCCCTCCATACCCTATACAAACTTAAAGCACACGGTATTGGGGGTTCAGTATTGATGTGGATAGAGAACTGGCTGGCAGACAGGAAGCAAAGAGTAAGAGTAAACGGGTCCTTTTCAGAATGTGGCAGGCAGTGACTAGTGGGGTACTGCAAGGCTCAGTGCTGGGACCCCAGCTATTTACAATATATATTAATGATCTGGACGAGGGAATTGAATGCAACATCTCCACGCTTGCGGATGACACGATGCTGGGGGGCGGTGAGGAGGATGCTAGGAGGCTGCAAGGTGACTTGGATAGGCTGGGTGAGTGGGCAAATGCATGGCAAATGCAGTATAATGTGGATAAATGTGAGGTTATCCACTTTGGTGGCAAAAACAGGAAAGTAGACTATTATCTAAATGGTGGCCGATTAGGAAAAGGGGAGATGCAACGAGACCTGGGTGTCATGGTACACCAGTCATTTAAAGTAGGCATGCAGGTGCAGCAGGCAGTGAAGAAAGCGAATGGTATATTAGCATTCATAGCAAAAGGATTTGAGTACAGGAGCAGGGAGGTTCCACTGCAGTTGTACAGGGTCTTGGTGAGACCACACCTGGAGTATTGCGTACAGTTTTGGTCTCCTAATCTGAGGAAAGACATTCTTGCCATAGAGGGAGTACAGAGAAGGTTCACCAGACTGATTCCTGGGATGTCGGGACTTTCATATGAAGAAAGACTGGATAGACTCGGCTTGTACTCGCTAGAATTTAGAAGATTGAGGGGGGATCTTATAGAAACTTACAAAATTCTTAAGAGGTTGGACAGGCTAGATGCAGGAAGATTGTTCCCGATGTTGGGGAAGTCCAGAACAAGGGGTCACAGTTTAAGGATAAGGGGGAAATCTTTTAGGACCGAGATGAGAAAAACATTTTTCACACAGAGAATGGTGAATCTCTGGAATTCTCTGCCACAGAAGGTGGTTGAGGCCAGTTCATTGGCTATATTTAAGAGGGAGTTAGATGTGGCCCTTGTGGCTAAAGGGGTCAGGGGGTATGGAGAGAAGGCAGGTACAGGATACTGAGTTGGATGATCAGCCATGATCATATTGAATGGCGGTGCAGGCTCAAAGGGCCGAATGGCCTACTCCTGCACCTATTTTCTTTGTTTCTATGTTTACCTCCTATCCCTCTATCCCCACTCCTCACCTCCCCCCACTATCCCTCCTGACCTCCCGCACTGCCCTCCTCACCCTTTATTCCCCTCCTCCCCCACTCTCCTCACCTCCCCCACTTTTCCCCTCTACCTCAATCCTCCCACTCTCCCTCCTCACCCCCCCCCAGGATCTTTCCCCTCTCCTCCTCCCCCAATCCCTCCCTCACCTCTCCCTTACCACCAGTCACTCCTTCCCTCCATCCACAAGATCAGTGTTTTAGTTATGTATAGATAGTTGACTATAACATAAAACATAATAACACTTAATACACTTAATGTTGATTAAAAGAATGGACAAACTATGCAAAAAAAAGAGAAAACCTAAAACATTAACAAGGATAAAATAGAGTACAAGATGAAGCTGGCCAGAAATTTAAAACAGACCATACATACCTACAGGCATTTAAAATGAGTTAACAAGGTCTATAAAGTCAGGGAATTAATTGAAAGCAACGAACTAGCAGATGGATTATACTGGTATATTGCATCCATTTTTAATGTTCTAACATTCCTTAGATTCAGCGAAGGTTCTACTAGATTTAAACTTAAAAAAGAGATATGATGCAGTAAATAACAGGATTAGCATTTGTCATTGACAGAATGCTACAAGCTATTATTAAATTAAATATAGCAGGACACTCAAAAATGTTCAACGTAATGTCAAAGTCAACAAGGGTTATACAGACAGGTTATTCCCATGGAATTCTATTAACAGCCTCATGTAAAATGAATAAAATACACAGATAGCATATGTTTGTGCATTTTGGATATGAATTCACATTGGTTTTATAGTCTAACATAGGCAAATTAAAATGTCATTAGCCTCTCGAGAAAGTTTTGCAAGACTATAATTTATCCAACCCTTAAGTTATGAAAAAATGTCCACCAGAGTTCAGTACGAGTGATACAGCTGATGAGTTGTTACAATAAGGGAGGTCATTAAACCAATCTATTGCTTGGGCTCAGTACATAATCAAATCATCTAATCAGTCACAATCCCCTGTTTTTTCCCTATAGCCTTGTTAATCTTTATACATGCAATTCCATTTTCATGGCCACAACTCACTCGGCAACCATCTCTGGCATATGACTTTAAGCCCAGGGCATATCAGCCTGGATCGTTTTGAACAGCAGTACAGGTTCGCGGGGCCAGGAGGTCTACTTTTTCTCATGAACAAATGCTTTATCAACTATTGGTCGACCATCTTAAAAGGTTTCTCCACATATGCACACGTTCACTTTGAGGACAGAAGGATGTTCAAAGAGCGAGAAATGTGAGATAGTGAGAGCTTGGGGTATGCATGTCTGTGTTAAAGTGAAGGGCCTGGCAGTAGGAGTAAGGAAACTTGGATGATGAGAGAAATTGAAGCTCTGCTCTGCTCAAGAAAAAGTATTTCTCTGGAAGACTATAGGGGATTAAGAAGCATACTTAAGAAGGAGAGCAAAAAAGGGGCATGGCAGATGATCAAGGATAATCCAAAGAGATATTAGAATATATTAAGGAAAAAAGATTAACTGTAGGGTGAATAGGGCCTCTCAGAAACCTAAGCGGTCATCTATATGTGGAGTCGCAGGAGACGGGCAAGCTCCTTAATGAATATTATCCCGTTTTTACCATGGAAAAAGACATGAAGAGAGGAACTTGGGGAAATAAATGGAGATAACTGGAGGACAGACTGTAGTACAGTCATGGAGGTGTTGAATATCCTAAAACGTATGAAGGTAAATAAATACCCTAGGACTGATCAGACATATCCAATGACATTGTGGGACGTTGGAAAATAAATTGCTGGACCCTTGGCTCTTTGAATGATTGCAAGACACAGGTGAGATGCCGGTAGAGTCGCACCCTGGCTACTCCCTCTTATCCCCTCACCCAGTAGGCAAAAGGTATAAACCTGTGAAAATGCATACTCCAGGCTCAGGGACAGTTTCTTCCCAAATGTTATCATCCGACCCCCAACGAGAGAGCAGTGCTGAACTACTATCTACCTCTTTGGTGATCCTCGCACTATCCTTGATCAGGCTTCGCTGGCTTTACCGTGCACTAAACGTTATTATCATGTATCTATGCACTGCAAATGGATCGATTGTAATCATGTATTGTCTTTCTGCTGACTGGTTAGCACGCAACAAAAGCTTTTCACTGTACCTCGGTACACATGACAATAAACTAAACTGAAAACTGGTTAATCTTATGCGCCATTTTAAGAAGGGCAGAAAGGTAAAACCTGAGAACTAGTGACCAGCCAACCGAACATCTGTCTTTTACTGGGTTTTACTTCCAATTTATTCTATGCCATCTCTCATTCTTCCTGCCAAAGTGTGTAATTAAATGTAATTGGCCATGTGCTTGCATGTCCCATCAGTCTGCCCTCCTGTAGCCTCCAATTCCCCTTTTTTTTGCTGTTTACCACAACCCAAGCTTAACGTCTTCTGAAAATGTTGGAAGTTTACGCTGCATACCTACATCTGTGACATTATTGCATTCCAAAAATAGTAGTCCCAACGCCATCACATGGGGAATACCACTTATCTACTTTGTTTTAATGAACAAATCTCTGCTTTCTTTTGCAGACATTTTTTAAATAATATTTACAGTGTCATATACTATTTTATGCCAAAGCTTAATTCTGCCAAACAGTCTTTTCTGTGGGAATTCAACAAATGGCTTCCAAAAATCCATATTTAATCAACTTAAAATTCAATTAAGTTAGACAAACACAATTTGCATTTTGTATGTCCATGTTGACTCTCCTTTATTAGTTTTAACTTCTCCAAGTGTTTGATATATTATTTGCTTAAAGTTATTTCCACAACATTCCCAGACATCAAGATTAAATTTTCTGATGTTGTTGCTGACTTCGCACCTCTTAAAATATGGTTTCAAATTTACGATTTTAGTTTTGACACCTCCAGTATGCATTGTCAATACTGCTCTTGGGTGACCTCAGTTGAATACTTTGGAAATATGAGTCTCTGCCAACTCATGGATATACATTGTGAGCACAAAAACCTGGACTAACTCATTAGGACAGGCAGCATCTCTGGAGAGAAGAAATATGTGACGTTCCGGGTCGAGAAACGTCACCCATTCCTTTTCTCTCGAGATGCTGCTGGGTAACCCCAGCTTTTTGTGTCTATCTTCGGTTTAAACCTGCATCTGCAGTCCCAACAGGGCGGCACAGCAGTAGAGTTGCTGTCTTGCAGCGCTTGCAGCACCGGAGACCCGGGTTCGATCCTGTCTACGGGTGCTGTCTGTACGGAGTTTGTGCGCTCTCCCCGTGATCTGCGTGGGCTCCGAGATCTGCAGGTTTCCTCCCACACAGCAAAGATGCATAGGTGCATAGGTTACTTGGCTTCGTAAATGTAAAATAATTGTCCCTAGTTTGTGTAGGATTGTTTTAATATGCAGGGATCGCTGGTCGGCACGGACCTGGTGGGCCTAAAGGCCTGTTTCTGCGCTGTACCTCTAAAATTAAAACTGTACATTGTGAACAATTATCCTTCATCTCTACTCTTTGAGTAATCGTCTTTTCTTATCAGTCTTACTTGCTTTTGGTGCAATTCACAGCACCCGTTATCTTTTATTTGTGCACTGTGGAAGGCTTGATTGCAATTGTGTAAAGTCTTTTCTTTGACTGGTTAGCACGCAAATAAAAGCTTTTCACTGCACCTCGGTACACATGACAGTAATAAAGTAAACTAAATAAAATTGTATGGAGATATGATTATTGTTGGAAGTGATTTTTTAAACGTTTATTCCATCTTCCGACGAAAATGGACTTATGCGCAATTGTAAAAATAGAACCCATATTTGCCTGGAGAACGCAGGTACCACTAATCTCAGCGTGTCAAACTGAGAAAGGTACAGTGCATTCAGAAAGTATTCAGTCCCCTTCACTTTTTCCACATTTTGTTACGTTACTGCCTTATTTTAAAATGGATTAAATTATTTTTTTTATTATCAATCTAGGCACAATACCCCAGAATCAAGGAGTGAAAACAGGTGCTTAGAAATTTTTGCAAAGTAATTAAAAAGAAATAACTGAAATATCACATTTACACAAGTATTCAGACAATTGCTATGACAAAATTGAGCTTAGGTTCATCCTGTTTCAATTGATTATCCTTGAGATGTATCTACAACTTGATTGGAGCCCACCAGTGGTAAATTAAATTGATTGGACATGATTTGGAAAGGCACGCACCTGTTTATATAAGGACCCACAGTTGACAGTGCATGTCAGAGCTAAAACCAAGCCATGAAGACAAAGGAATTGTCCGTAGTCCTCCGAGACAGGATTGTGTTGAGACAGAGATCTGGGGAAGGGTATAAAACAATTTCTGCAGCATTGCAGGTCCCGAAGAGCACAGTGGTCTCCGTCATTCTTAAATTGAAGAATTTTGGAACCACCAGGACTCTTCATAGAGCCAAACTGAGCAATCGGGGGAGAAGGGCCTTGGTCAGAGAGGTGACCAAGAACCCAATGGTCACTCTGACAGAACTCCAGAGTTCCTCTGGGGAGATGGGAGAACCTTCCTGAAGGACAACTATATCTGCAGCACTTCACCAATCAGGCCTTTATGGTAGAGTGGCCAGACGGAAGCCACTCCTCAGTAAAAGGCACATGACAGCCCGCTTGGGAGTTTGCCAAAAGGGTTGTTTCCTCTGGTGCACTAGTCTGATGAAACCAAGATTGAACTCTATGGCCTGAATGCCAAGTGTCACATCTGGAGGAAACCAGGCACCGCTCATCAACTGGCCAATACCATACCTATGGTGAAGCATGGTGGTGGCAGCATCATGCTGTGGGGATGTTTTTCAGCGGCAGGAACTGGGAGACTTGTCAGGATCGAGGGAAAGATGAACGGAGTAAAGTGCAGAGAGATCCTTGATGAAAACCTGCTCCAGAGCATTCAGGACCTCAGACTGGGGCAGAGGTTCACCTTCCAACAGGACAATGACCCTCAGCACACAGCCAAGACAATGCGGGAGTGGCTTCGTGACAAGTCTGTGAGTGTCCTTGAGTGGTCCAGCCAGAGCCTGGACTTGAACCCGATCGAATATCTCTGAAGGGACCTGAAAATAGCTGTGCACCATCCAACCTGACAGTGCTTGAGAGGATCTGCAGAGAAGAATGGGAGAAATTACCCAAATACAGGTGTGCCCAAGCTTGTAGCATCATACTCAAGAAGACTTGAGGCTGTAATCGTTGCCAAAGGTTCCTCAACAAAGTACTGAGTAAAGGGTCTGAATACTTATGTAAATATGATATTTCAGTTATTTATTTTTAATTACTTTGCAAAAGTTTGAAACACCCGTTTTCACTTTTTTATTATGGGGTATTGTGAGTAGATGATTAAAAATAATGAATTTAATCCATTTTCGAATAAGGCTGTAATGTAACAAAATGTGGAAAAAATGAAGGGGTCTGAATGCTTTCTATATGCACTGTACATGGATTCACCAATCAAAGATCTAATATCAATGTATAGCCTCTATATTACCCGCCAGGAGGATTGAAAATCCCCAAGTCCATTAAGACATACGCAGGTGGAATAAAGAATCATAGAGGCATACAGTGTGGAAACAGGCACTTCAGCCCAACTTGCCCACATGTCCCATCTACATTAGTCCCACCTGCCTGCATTTGACCCATTCCCTCTAAACCTGTCCTATCCATGTACCTGTCTAAATGTTTCTTAAACGTTGCGATAGTACCTGCCTCAACTACCTCCTCCGACAGCTCATTCCATACACTTACCTACCCTTTGCATGAAAAAGTTTCTCCTCAGGATCTTATTAAATCTTTCCCCCCCTCGCCTTAAATTTATGTCCTCTGGTTCTCGATTCCCCTACTCTGAGCAAGAGACTCTGTTCGCCTACCTGATCTATTCCTCTCATGGTTTTGTAAACTGTTGGGAGTTTGATCAGCTAATACGGCTACTATTTAACAATAATATACCAAACTATTGTTTGTTTACAATAACATCTCAAGCAAGTTTTTTGTTTTAATTTACTGCCCATAAATTAATATATTTCAATTGCTCAATATATCCAATTGATGAGACATAAAATGCATTTTAACTAACCATGTGTGGTAGATATGCAACTTATTATAATGGATGACTAAGCCGTGAAGTACAGCTAGTCTAAAGATCAAAACTGCAATATTGGAAAGGTTAGTGAAATGGATTAATCATGACATTCAGTTAGTCTGTGAATGTAATTAGATCATCTCCTTTAATAAATTTACAATAAGAACTAATTTACACCATTCCTGTTACACACTGACAGTGAGTCAGAGGGAAGTGAATACAATGCTTACCAATGAGGCACCTGAAGCAGTCGGTGGATTTTAATTAACTAAATAAGTTCTCATGAAATAGCACTGTGCAGGTGCACTTTGTGACAAGAAGTGACCAAGTATTATGTACAGAACCGTGAGGTGACACGGTTGCATAGCGGTAGAGTTGCTGCCTTACAGCGTCAGAGACCCAGGTTAAATCCTGACTACGGGTGCTGTCTGTACGGAGTTTGTACGTTCTCCCCGGGTGCTCCGGTTTCCTCCCACGCTCCAAAGACCTACAGGTTTGTAGCTTAATTGGCTTTGGTAAAGAGTGCAAATTGTCCCCAGTATGCGGGATTGTGCAAGTGTATGGGGATTGCTAGTCGGTGCGGATTCGGTGGGCCAAAAGGCCTGTTTCCATGGAGCATCTGAAAACTAAACCAAAAACTAAGTAAAGTATCTAATCATTGGAACTGGAATTACACTGAAATTCAGTGGGGAAGATTCTGCAGGAGGATGCTCTATTTACTCACAAAGTACTGGAATAACTCAGCAGGTCAGGCAGCGTCTCTAGAGGACATGGATAGGGGGCGTTTCAGGTCCAGCATGCTGTGTTTATTTTATGTAAATCAGATTCTGCAGTTTCTTGTGTCACTATTTACACACTTGAGATTGTTTAAATCGTATAAAGTTGCTGGAAGTGTAAACTGATCAAAATTTGTTGAAAATTTGAAATAAAAACAGAAATACTTAAAACACCCAGCAGGTCAGGTAGCAGCTGTGGAAAGAGAACCAGTTAATGTTTCTAAATCAGAAACATCGATTTTAAAACATTAGCTTTGAGTCACAGAGAAGGGATAGGACAAAATAAACATTTATAATTGTAGTTGTAGGCCCCCCTGACCATGGATGTGTCAGATGCAAGCTTGGGCCATGTCATATGGAGGGCAGGCTGTTGCCCATGCAGCACGTCCCCCCTTTCCACGTCTCTGATCGATCCAAAGGAACAGCAGAACCGTTACAGTTTGGCACCAGCGCCGTTGCCAGAGCGAGGTAGTAGACAACGACGAACTGCCTTAGAGACACCTGATTTTTCTTGAGGTTTACTCCTGGAGCCTTTTCCATGACTGGATATGGCCACAAGGCAGCGGAGGTTCTAAATCGGAGTTTTCCCTCTCCTTGATGGACTGCCTTCCCAGGCTGCCGAGCCCCATCTACACGAGACTCGTGGGGGCGGGAGCGTCTACTTTCCCGTGCAGGTCTACAGCACCTGCCCACTGCCCACAACATTTTGATGAGGTAAACTAGATTAATGGGGGCATTTGGAAGGTGATAACACTTGTCAATGTTATGTGTCTCTAAATAGAAGGGTTTGGGATGTGCCCAGCACGTTAGGTTATAATCAAGGAGATAGTTTGTAATGCAATCCATCCATGGCTAATTAAGAAAATTAATGATGGTTTCAAATGAAAAGGCTTAACATGCGATTAAGATTAATGGCAACCCAGATAATTGTACGGTTTTACAGAAGCCAGCAAAGAATGATAGAAAAATATATGAAGATGAGATAGTTTTTAAAATTATTTGCTAGTTTACTCTCATACTCGGCTTCTGCAATATATGTATGTATGTATGTATGTATGTATGTATGTATATATATATATATATATCAGAATTGCTGTAATTTCTTTATTTTCCATTATTAATTCCCCAGTTTTAGCTAAGATAATGTTTGCTTTAGCCTTTTTTAATATATATATATATATATAGCTAAAACTGGGGAATTAATCATGGAAAATAAAGAAATTACAGCAATTCTGATTAATTAGTACAGATTAGTCTTCAATGGTGGATAATAAGAGACAAAAGGGAGGAACGTGAAGTAATTTCTATGGCTAGTGGAAAAAAAAAAGTTAAGGGAAATAATAGAGCTCCAGGCTGACAAATCTCTTGGATCTGATGACTACATCAGAGGATATTCAAAGGACAGATTTGCACAGATAGTGTGTACGTCAGTAATAGTCTACCAAAATATCTCTGCCGAGATTCAAGGAAATCGGCAATTATAATACTGCTATTTGGAGAAGAAAATCGAAAGCAGTAAACTATAGGCCTGTTAAACTAACATCCATCATTGCGAAAATTGCTGGTATCCATTATTAAGGAGATAATAGGAAAATACTTGGAAAAATATAATGCAATCAACAATAGCCCACATGGTTTTAGAAAAGAGAAATGGTGTTCAATGTGTTGTTAGATTTCTTTGAGGATGTAACAACCTGGTTGGAAGATATAGTGAATGTGGATTGCAAAAGCATTCGATAAGGTGGCATATAAAAGATTATTGCCAAAGACCACAATGGGTTGAGAGTAATAGCATTGACAAGCGGATTGACTAACTAACATAAAAGAGATTCAGGATAAATGAGTTAATACTGCTGTTATGACACAAGAATCCATGATGGGGCTTCAACTATTTATAACCTACATCAATGACTTGGATGAAGGAAGAGAGTGTCCTGTGGCCATCTTTTCTGATGGTATTGGTATTAATTTATTATTGTCACATGCACCCAGATACAGTAGAAAACTTTGTTTTGCTGCTCTGCAGGAAAATCATTATACAAGTACAAGTGGTTGTGCAAAAGAGAAACATACACAAGGTGCAGAATACGGTGCAGAATACGGTGTTATAGTCAGTCATACAGCATGAAACATAGAAAATAGATGCAGCAGGAGATCATTTGGGCCCTTCGAGCCAGCACTGCCATTCATTGTGATCATGGTTGATCATCCACAATCAGTAACCCGTGCCTGCCTTCTCCACATACCCCTTGATTCCGCTATTCCCAAGAGCTCTATCTAACTCTCTTTTAAATTCATCCAGTGAATTGGCCTCCACTGCCTTCTGTGGCAGAAAATTCCACAAACTCACAACTCTCTAGGTGAAAAAGTGTTTTCTCATCTCAGTTTCAAATGGCCTCCCCTTTATTCTTAGGCTGTAGCCCCTGGTTCCGGACTCCCCCAACATTGGGAACATTTTTCCTGTACAGTCCAGCTTGTCCAGTCCTTTTATAATTGTATATGTTTCCACAAGATATCCTCTCATCCTTCTACATTCCAGTGAATACAAGCCCAGTCTTTCCAATCTTTCCTCATATGACAGTCCCGCCAGCCCGAGGATTAACCTCATGAACCTACGTTGCACTCCCTCAATAGCAAAGATGCCCTTCCTCAAATTAGGAGACCAAAACTGCACACAACACCCCAGATATGGTCTCACTAGGGCCCTGTGCAACTGCAGAAGGATCTCTTTGCTCCTATACTCAAATCTTCTCGTTATGAAGCTGTATTATGTGTTGTAGCCAAAGAGAAAATTGTTTTTTTTAAAGTGCAAAGACCACAACGAGGTAGACTGGAAGATTAGGAGTTCATGCTTAATATATGATACCAAGATAGATGAATTAGCAACTTCAGAGTAGCTCAAAGATTCTGCAAAGGAATATAGATAGGTTGTGATAGGGCAAGAGGTTGGCAGAAGGAAATATGATATATGGAAAATCTTGCTGGATAATTGGTAGGCAACTGGTGCTAATTTAAAAATTAATTAGAAATGCTCACATTTGCATAGCCTTTAGGTGAAAAAAATGAAGTTAATTATCATTGCTGAACAGGCCTGCATTGGTCTAGGTTTTAATTTGAATCTTATAAACAAAACATCTAAGGATTTTTACTAAAAAAGTAAACGGTTGGTATTTTGTATGCATTTACAAATGGCTCATATAGCTATGATATTACTTTTTAACTAACTTTAAGCAATTGTCATTCATTATAATTTTTGAATATTTTGCTATAAAGTGTCACTGCAAAGAAAATCTAGTGAAAGACCATCAGGACTTTAAAACCAGATGTGGATTATTGAACAAGCAAATCTTGTGTGGTTAAAAGTTTTAAATCCCACTTTCAAAATTATGTTCATATCAGTTTAGCAGCCCGTTGCAACAGAAATACTAAATAGATAAACCTCGTTATTACGGACCACAGACGGGGGGGGGGGGGGGAATGGTGTCCATTATTGCCGATTGTCCACTGCAGCACAGAACCTCACAGGAGATCCTTTTTTGCTGTGGCTATCCTTCAGTCCTTCTGTACATCTTTCTGCTTGGTGTAGACTGACTCCCCTTCCCACTCCCTCCCCAATCTTTGTACATCCCCAATCTTGGACTTTCCACTCGTCACTTTCATTTTATTTTTCATGTATCTTGTTGTGTTTTATGACTGTTGGCAAACCGATTTCCCTCCTGGGATAAATACATTTTTATAGTATCGTACCGTAACCCAGTAAGGGATTTGCTCCAACCACCTTGACGTCACTCCATGCAAATATGTTGTTTTCAAAGACAATGTTCTTTTTAGCAGCTAACAATGTATTTTTGCAAGCTAAAAATACTAAAGCCTGTTTGTTACATTGTTTAATAGAATATCATTGTAGATCAAAGCAATTGCTTAGTAGTTTCAAAGGCCTCCTCCAGTGTAACTAGCACCTTGAGTTCTTATTGATGGTGGGGTCTGATTGCTGTGGGGACGAACCGTCTGCTATAACTGAAATCCGTTATAAAGAAGTCCATAATAAGGAGGATAAACAGTATCTAGAATGCAAACTTGTCAGCATCATTTGTATTTTATAATGGAGCTATTCTCAGCATTTCTGTTTTATAATTTCACCAATTGTTTGAACCTGAGCGCCACAAGAGAACTTGAAAATAAAACATTGTAGGTCATCGCCATATATTATTGTCCTGCGTACCTGCATCTACATTCAGCAAGCAGCTCAGGAGGATCTGGGCAACACACAGATGATAAACTTGCACATGCAACTGTTAATTCAAACTGAAGGCTGAAACAAGCTGTCTCATTAGTTACAGCAGATGGATCAGAATTAATGACTGAATAGCCAAGTTTTAATTTCCCAAAAGCCAAACAGAGCTGAAAATTTTTCACAGTACGACTTGAAAAATCAACAGCAAAAGAGACAATCTCCATCTGTCATCCCAAATGCCTACACTCTTCCAACTACTCATAACTCAATGTTCCCAGTTAGTACTATTTTAGTGTAAAGGAAAATAAAAATCTGATCTGTCTCAACAATGATCCCACCAGAAAATTAAAAAACCACTAGGCTCCATAGTATAACAATATAAGTAAAATAACTTCAGAAAGATCTGCACTAAAATTATATTTATAAGTCAACTACAATACCATTCAAAAAGACAAACTAAAGAAAGGTGCGGCATGGTGGCACAGCGGTAGAGTTGTTGCCTTAAAGCACCAGAGACCCAGGTTCGATCCTGACCACAGGTGCTGTCTACACAGAGTTTGTAAGTTCTTCCCATGATCTGCGTGGGTTTTCTCTGGGTGCTCTGGTTTCCTCCCACACTCCAATGACGTACAGGTTTGTAGGTTCATTGGCTTCGGTAAAATTGTAAATCGTCCCTAGTGTGTAGGATAGCGTTAGTGCGCGGGGATTGCTGGTTAGTGCTGATTTGGTTGGCTGAAGGGCTCGTTTCCGTGCTGTATCTCTAAACTAAAATCATATTTTAGCTGAAGCCACTTAAAATATTACTAAATGTATAATAAAATATGAAATTGGGACAGTACAAACATAATTTCAATTAAAGCATTGTATTTCAATACTAATTAGCGGTGTTCAGAGAATACATCAAACGATATAAACTGTAAGTTAAACAGAAATGTGTTAAGACTAATACCAAGCACAACTATATGTCAATGCTCATTGAAGATTTATAAACAGGTTATGCTTTCAAAGATTTATGTTCTTTGGCTACAAAATAAACAAATATATTTGTCCAGAGCCATATTCCTCTATTGGTCTGGATACAGTGAATGTTGAGAGGATGTTTCCATTAGTGGGAGAGTCTAGGACCAGAGGCCAGAGTCTCAGAATAAAATAACGCACCTTTAGAAAGGAGGTGAGAAGGAATTTCTGTAGTCAGAGGATGGTGAATCTGTGGAATTCAATGTCACAGACGGCTGTGGAGGCCAATCCATGGATATTTTTACAGCAGAGATTGACATATTCTTGATTAGTAAGGGTGTCATGGATTATGGGGAGAAGGCAGAGGAATGGGGTTGAGAGGGAAAGATAGATTAGCCGTGATTTAATGATGGAGTAGACTTGATGGGTTGAATGGATTAATTCTGTGCCTAGAACTTTTGAACTTATGGCTAATGACGAAATGTGAAAAATATACACTTTTAATGTCAAAAATGATAACAACCACTTTGATGGGGGCAAAACAATGCTAAACAACTTCACAAGAGAGTTATTAAACAAAAAATAAAGATCAGACAATTGTGACATTGGGGCAGTTGACCAAAATCCTAAGAATATAAGAAATAGGAACCTGAGAGGTCCACACCTTCTTCAAGCCCATTCAGCCATTCACTGAGATCATGATAGATCTGATTCTGGCTTTTGTCTTTGCTGCCTGTTCCCCATAATCCTCAACTCCTTCACGTATCAAAAATCTCTTAGCATCAATAAATATATACAGAACTCGGCTCCACAGCTCAAAATTCAGAACCCTGTGGGAAAAGATATTCATTTTTATCTCTGTCTAAAATACGCAACTTCTCATTTGTAATTTATATTATTGGCTCCAGATATTCTTTTACGTGGAAACATTTTCTCGGCAACAGCTTTGTCAAGACTCCATGGAATGCAAGCTTCAATAAGATCATGTCATTGTCCAAAGTACTATTAAGAATGAGCACAACCAACATCCAAGACATTAATATAGATTGCAAATAGTTCCATCCAGTTTTTGGATATAAGCATTTTTCCAATTGTGTCTATGTGAGACCATTGACTATAAGTAACTACAAATGCTGGTTTACAAAAAAGGACACAAAGTGCTGATTTAACTCAGTGGATTAGGCAGTATCTCTGGAGAACATGGACCGGGAACATTTCGGGTCAGGTCTGAAGAAAGGTCCTGACCTTAAACGTTGCCTATGCATGTTTTCCACAGATGTTCCATGACCCAGCATTTGAATTTGTTAAGCTGGAAAGAGTGCAGAGAAGGTTCTTGAGGGCGCGCCAGGCCTCAAGGACCTGAGCTGAAGTAAGAGGTTGGGCAGGGTAGGGCTTTATTCCGAGGAGCAAATGGGAATCAGGGGTGATATTAGAATTGTGTAAAATCACAAGGAGGATAGATAGAATCAACTGGGAATCAAGAACCGGAGGATATCAATTTAAGGTGAGTGGAGGAAGATTTAACAGGAACCCGACGGTGAACATTTTCACAAGGTTGGTGGGTATATGGAACAAGCTGCCAGAGGAGGTCATTTGGCAGCTACTATAACAACTTTTAAAAGATGTTTTAAACAGGTACATGGATAGGAAAGGTTTAGAAGGATGTGGGCCTAATGCAGGCAGGGTGGATTTGTGTAGATGAGGCATCTTGGTCAGCACGGACAAGTTGGACCGGAGTGCCTTTTTCCGTGCTGTATGACTATGACTATAACCACCTGAGTTACTTCTGCACTTTGTGTCTTTTTATGTAGTCAATAGGCTACGTGGTCTGTAAATCCTGGTAAAACAAAAGTTTTATTTTAAAATTCTGGTCCAATCTTCCTAATTTCTTGAATAGAACATATGCAATTTTACAAAATCCATTGGGACATTTTATAGAGAACTGAAAGGCAATGATCAAGCAATGCACCATCTACAGACATTTCTTGCAAGACCCCAGGGCGTAAGCTATCAAGTCCAGGGAAGTCATCAATCTTTGGATTTATTAGTTAATGAAACTAATAAATCCAAAGATTGACGACTTCCCTGGACTTATGAGTTGGAGTTGCTGACATTAACTTTAAGGAACGCTTCAAAGGAACAAAAACAGAAGGAGAATTGGTCAGGTTTAGAAAACTTTCAACTTGAAAGATTGCACTAATTCCCTGCATGCAATGCTAATGAACTTCATGCTTCATGTAGAATTATCATCTTTAAACATACGGAAACTTTTCTAAAAGTCAGGAATAAAAAGATACAACATGATATTAAAGAGGAGAGTATGAATTGGATCCTCTTGTCCAAATCATATACCAGGCATAAAATAATTATCTGGAGCAAAACTGTAAAGTTCACTCAATTTTCTTAAGTTCCTTTCTCTGTATGAACTTCCTATCCGTCACACAATTCCATTTGGGTTAAAAGAGTAGGTTTTCAGAGTCAGTTTTTAAGAAACTGCAGACGAACACTGCATTGAGTCATTGAGGTATAAGCACAGCAAAGGGGCTTTCAGCCCAATTCTTCGATAATGAAATGAAATATCTTTATTTGTCGTTGTAAGCACTGCATACAACGAAATTGTTGTTGCCACTCCATTGGTGCATAATATACAAACATAAAAACACAGGACACAATTTCAAAAACAATGTTAAAAACTAGGTATTAAAATAAGTAAGTAATCAGTACTGTACACGGTGATAGTAAAGGTTCAAGATGGGTAGCAGCAATGAAGAGTGCAGCATGAATAACACTCAGTGTTTTTCCATGTTGAGTGTGAAGATTGCTTTGGGGTAGAAACTGTCTCTGAGTCTGGAGGAACAAACAATCCTCCTGAGTTGGTACAATTTGCTTGCATTTAGTCCATATTTCCCCCTAAACAATTCTTCACCATGTACCTATCCAGATGTATTTTAAACACTAATTATACAAGCCTCAACCACTTCCTCTGGCAGTTCATTCTTCATACCCACCATCCTCTGTGTGAAAAAATTGCCCCTCCAGTCTGCTTACATATTTCCAACCTCACCCTAAATCTATGTCCTCCAGTTTTAGACTCCCCTACCCCGGCAATAAGACTGTGACCACTCACCTTATGATTATAACTACCTATATTAATGGGTTCTAAAATATAAAAAACAATTCAAAAGTGGAATCTGTTACCAAGATCCTTCATCAGTCAGAGTATTGAATATAGAATTTGGGAGGTCATGTTGCAGTTATATAAGGCGTTGGTGAGGCTGCATTAAGATTATTGTGTTCAGTTCCCGGCACCATGTTATAGGAAAGGGTACAGAGATGATTTGCGAGGTTGTTGCCAGAACTCGAGTGTCTGAGCTATATGGAGAGGTTGAGTAGGCTGGGATTCTATTCCTTGAAGCGCACGAGGATGAGGGGTGATAGAGATGTATAAAATCATGAGAGGAATAGATTGGGTGGATGGAGAGAGTCTCTTGCCCTGAGTAGGTGAATCGAGGACCAGAGGACATACTGTAGGTTTAAGGTGAAGGAGAAAAGATTTAATAGGAATCTGAGGGGTAACCTTTTCACACAAAGGGTGGTGGATGTATGGAACGAGCTGCCACTGGAGGTAGTTGAGGAAGGGACTACTGCGATGTTTAAGAAACAATTAGGCAGGTACATTAATAGGACAGGTTTGGAGGGATATGGGCCAAATGCAGGCAGGTAGGACAAATGTAGCTGGGACATGTTGGCCGGTGTGGGCAAGTTGGGATGAAGGGCCTGTTTCCACACTGTACTATTCTATGATGATGAATGCCAAAGAGGAGGAACAATCCCTGATGATAATTTGTTATTCATTTATAACATGGTGAATCAGCACATTATTTCTTGCCATATGTTTTAACACTGTGATGCATTTGAAGTGCTTACAAAAGTAAACTTTTGTCATGCACAGGGGAATCTATGGTAATATTTGTTTCTACATTATTCTTTTCATTAATTTCTGGTTTGTAATGTGAGTTCCCACTAAAAGTGTCTCAGAGCATAACACAGGTATCCACAGCATGTGGGAATGTTCTACTTATTCAGCAAAAATTAAAACACTTGAAGCAGATGATAATTCCGAACAACCTTAATGTAAATTCTGTTCTTTATCCATATTATATCCAAATTATATACAGATCAATTGGGAGAATTTAAGTTTTAACCTCACTTGATGGGGATATATGATTTATCTTTTAACTTTATGCATCTATAATTTATTAGAAATTATATTAACCATGTTCTAAATGGTAATGAAATGTTAGATGTAAAAAGAATACCGCAGTCCATTTTATATTCATAAAAAATAATTCTGTTCTCTGATTGAACAAGATATAAAAAATGTTATAATATCAAAACATAATTTAATATACATCTAAATGTTCACATTTTTGTCATCATAAATATGCAAACTCCAAAAGTGGTAAGAAAAATCCTTACCTGGTGTCCTTCCTTCAGTTTTGCTAGAACCTTGTCATAACAAACTTCTTCCATGTCGTGTAGTTGTTGCATCTATAAATCAAGAAAATATATTATGTAATTTAAAAAAGTGTTTTCAGTTTCCTCTCTTTCCAAAGTGAGGAAAACACTGACAAATGAATAATCTCACAGTCACCAGGATGGCATCCACCAGCCAGAGATAGCACATTATGGATTTGGTAAAGAGGAGAGAGTGTAACAGTCAAGCATTTTTGCAAACCAAGAGCATATTAGAATAGTGTGCACATTCTTTTTTTTAAATATTGAAAATATACTGTCTTGTGCAAACATTTTTTTCATTTACACTCTGTGCTATGGAACAAGGGTATAGTTTAAGGCAATTAAAAACTCCACTTCCTATATTAAATTAATGGCTATACTCAAAAATAGTTTATTGCCTCTAAATTACTTTGGGATGTTTCGAAAACAAGAAAGGAACTTAAAAATGTAAGTATTTTTTACAATTCAACAGACAATAGACAATAGGTGCACGAGTAGGCCATTTGGCCCTTCAAGCCAGCACTGCCATTCAATGTGATCATGGCTGATCATCCACAATCAGTACCCCGTTCCTGCCTTCTCCCCATATCCCCTGGCTCCGCTATCTTCATGAGCCTTATCTAGCTCTCTCTTGAAAGTATCCAGAGAACCGGCCTCCACCGCCCTCTGAAGCAGAGGGCGGTGGAGGCCGGTTCTCACAACTCTCTGTGTGACAAAGTGTTTCCTCATCTCCGTTCTAAATGGCTTACCCCTTATTCTTAAACTGTGTTTAAGTTCTGGACTCCCCCAACATCTGGAACGTGTTTCCTGCCTCTAGCGTGTCCAAATCTTATATGTTTCAATATGATCCCCTCTCATCCTTCTAAACTCTAGAGTATACAAGCCCAGCCGCTCCATTCTCTCAGCATATGACAGTTCCGCCATCCCGGGAATTAACCTTGTAAACCCTCAAAAGCAAGAATGTCCTTCCTCAAATTAGGGGACCAAAACGGCACACAATTCTCCAGGTGTGGTCTCACCAGGGACCTGAACAACTGCAGAAGGACCTCTTTGCTCCCATACTCAACAACATTTGTTATAAAGGCCAACATGCCATTCGCTTTCTTCACTGCCCGCTGTCCCTACATGCTTACGTTCAGTGACTGAACAAGGACCCCCAGATCCCGTTGTACTTCCCCTTTTCCCAACTTGACACCATTTAGATAATAATCTTCCTTCCTGTTTTTGCTACCAAAGTGGATAACCTCACATTTATCCACATTAAACTGCCAAAGTGGATAACCTCACATTTATCCACATTAAACTGCCAAAGTGGATAACCTCACATTTATCCACATCATCTACCATGCATCTGCCCATTCACCCAACCTGCCCAAGTCACCCTGCATTCTCATAGCATCCTCCTCACAGTTCACACTACCACTCATATTAACTTACAAAAGGACCGGACAAGCTGGACTGGACAGGAAAAATGTTCCCAATATTTTGGGAGTCCAGAACCAGGGGCTACAGTTTAAGAATAAAGGGGAGGCCATTTAAAACTGAGATGAGAAAAAACATTTTCACCCAGAGTTGTGAATTTGTGGAATTCTCTGCCACAGAAGGCAGTGGAGGCCAATTCACTGGATTAATTTAAAAGGGAGTTAGATAGAGCTCCTGGGGCTAGCAGAATCAAGGGGTATGGGGAGAAGGCGGGCACGGGTTACTGATTGTGGATGATCAGCCATGATCACAATGAATGGCAATGCTGGCTCGAAGGGCCGATTGCCGTCCTCCTGCAACTATTTTCTATGTCTACGTCTCCATTACTTTCTATATCGTACTATGATCATTATATCTATATTTCAATAACGGTGCTGAGAGGCAAGGAGTACAGTATTTGGAGATGCAGTGTTTATTAAAGCTGTTGTTTATAAGGTTTATAATGTTACTTGTAATCCCTTCATCTAAATCATTAATATATATTGTAAATAGCTGTGGTCCCAGCACCGAGCCTTGCGGCACCCCACTAGTCACTGCCTGCCATTCTGAAAGGGGCCCGTTTATCCCTACTCTTTGTTTCCTGTCTGCCAACCACCACCTTTCTTAAAAAGTGGGATAACATTAGCTACCCTCAGGAACTGATCCTGAATCTATTTGTCAGATGCAGTAACTTGTTTTTAGGTTGAAAGAAAAAGTGATACTCAATGATATTAGCTATGTAGAAAGGAATATACAACTGGAGGACTATCCTCAGTTATTCTCACCTCTAATGTGCTCATGGGCATCCTTACCACTGAGACAGAGATTTATGTTATGTTTCTGCCCTACTGATCAAGCCAAACTACTTTCTAGGTGGAGGAACTCAGTGAGTCAGGCAGGATCTCTGGAGAAAAATAATAGGTGACGTTTCGGGCCGGAATCCTGCCGAGACCCTCTCCAGGTATCTTCTCTCTTAACATAAGTCCAACTCACTTCCCCAAATGTATCTTCCTTTCACCTCAGTATTGCTAACCGTGACTTCAAAGGTCAGTGCCTATATTCCAGAATTTCTCTGCTACATTTCAATTGAATTTCACTGTAAAAAGATCGTCCTTATAAACAACAGCTTTAATAAACACTGCATCTCCAAATACTGTACTCCTTGCCTCTCAGCACCGTTATTGAAATATAGATATAATGATCATAGTACGATATAGAAAGTAATGGAGACGTAGACATAGAAAATAGTTGCAGGAGGACGGCAATCGGCCCTTCGAGCCAGCATTGCCATTCATTGTGATCATGGCTGATCATCCACAATCAGTAACCCGTGCCCGCCTTCTCCCCATACCCCTTGATTCTGCTAGCCCCAGGAGCTCTATCTAACTCCCTTTTAAATTAATCCAGTGAATTGGCCTCCACTGCCTTCTGTGGCAGAGAATTCCACAAATTCACAACTCTGGGTGAAAATGTTTTTTCTCATCTCAGTTTTAAATGGCCTCCCCTTTATTCTTAAACTGTAGCCCCTGGTTCTGGACTCCCAAAATATTGGGAACATTTTTCCTGTCCAGTCCAGCTTGTCCGGTCCTTTTGTAAGTTAATATGTGTCCATAAGAACCCCTCTCATCCTTCTAAATTCCAGTGAATACAAGCCCAGTCTTTCCAATATTTCCTCATAAGACAGTCCCACCATCCCGGGGATGAACCTCGTGAATATTATGCACTCCATCAATAGCAAGGATGTACTTCCTCAAATTAGGAGATCAAAACTGCACACAATACCCCAGATACACTACATCCACTGGCTCTCCTTCATCCATTTGATTTGTCACATTCTCAAAAAATTCCAGAAGATTAGTCAAGCCCTTCATAAATATGTATTCCCCTTCATGCTGACTTGGGCCAATCCTTTTACTGCTATCTAAATGCGCCGTTATTATTTCTTTAATAATTGACTCCAGCAACTTCCCCACCACCGATGTCAGGCTAACTGGTCTATAATTCCCCATTTTCTCTCTCGCTCCTTTCTTGAAAAGTGGGATTAGCCACCCTCCAGTCCACAGGAACTAATCCTGAATCTGTAGAACTTTGGAAAATGAACACCAATGCATTCACGATTTCTAGAGCCACCTCCTTGAGTACCCTGGGATGCAGACCATCAGGCCGGGCCACAGTTTGTGTGTGTGATATAGGGTTAGATTCATAATTCTGTCAGTTCATACTTCTTGTCAAGAAAAAAATGTGACTCTGGTAATTGTCTTTTTTAATGTTTTTTAAATCATTTATTTTTAAATGGCTCACAAGCAGTGTTTGATTTGATTTTGTAGTAACCGGAACCTACCCGACCCGACCCGACCCGACTCGCAGGATAATTAACATTGCGGGGGAAGTTTTTGTGTGTGATATAGGGTTAGATTCATAATTCTGTTAGTTCATAATTCTGTTAATTCTTGTTAAAGAATAAAATGTTTATAAACACACATACATGAATGTGATATAAATTTATATCACATCGGGACGACAGATGGCACAATGGGCTAAGTGTTCGGCTGGCAACCGGAAGGTAGCCGGTTCGAATCCCGCTTGGAGTGCATACTGTCGTTGTGTCCTTGGGCAAGACACTTCACCCACCTTTGCCTGTGTGTGAATGTGTGTGAATGTGTGTGAGTGATTGGTGGTGGTCGGAGGGGCCGTAGGCGCAGATTGGCAGCCACGCTTCCGTCAGTCTGCCCCAGGGCAGCTGTGGCTACAGAAGTAGCTTACCACCACCGAGTGTGACTGAAGAGTGAATGAATAATGCGATGTAAAGCGCCTTGAGTATTAGAAAGGCGCTATATAAATTCCATCCATTATTATTATTATTATTATTTATCAGCCTTCAGTCCCATCAGTCTACCCAACACTATTTCTCACCTAATGCAAATTTCTTTCCGTTCCTCTGTCTCCCTGGATCCTCTGTCCTCTGGTACATCTGGGAGATTGTTTGTGTCTTCCTTAGTTAAGACAGAACCAATGTACCTGTTCAACCCATTGCCATTTTCTTGTTCCCCAAAATAATTTCACCTGTTTCTGTCTTCAAGGGACCCACATTTGTCTTTACTAATATTTTTCCCAACATGCCTAAAAAAGCTTTTACTATCCTTCTTTATATTCTTGGTGAGCTTGCCTTTGTGCTTCATCTTTTCACCCCGTATTGTCCATTTGGTTAACTTCTGGTGTCCTTTGAACGTTTCCCGCTACTCTTTGTTGTTGCATACCTTTTCCTTTAGTTTTATACCATTCCTAACGTCATATGAAGGCCATAGTTGCCTCTTACTCCCCTTAGAATCTTTCTTCCACTTTGGAATGAAATGATCCTGCATCTTTTGGATTATGCCCAGAAATTCCTGCCATTGCTGTTCCACCATCATTCCTGCTAGAATCCTTTTCCAGTCGACCTTGGCCAGCTCCTCTCTCATGCCTTCATAGTTCCCTTTGTTCAACTGCAATACAGACACTTCTGATTTAACGTTATCCCTCTCAAATTGCAGGTTAAAACATATCATATTATGATCACTTCCTCCTAGTGGTTCCTTTACCTTAGTTCCCTTATTAAATCTGGTTCATTAGACAACACTAAATCCAGAAATGCCTTCTCTGTGGTAGGCTCCAACACATGGTCTCATCTCTCTGCTACCATCCAGAAAAAGGCACAGTAGCTAAAAATCGTTATCAGGTTCAAGATCAGCTTCTTCCCATCAACCATCAGTCTCTTGACCCACCCTGCACAGCACTAACTGCAATCCTACCTCAGCACCAAACTACAATGGAATGTTAGTGTTTAAATGTGATTTGCATTGGATTCGAACAATAAAATAATTTATTGTGCACCTTTACAGGCACATAATATGCAACAACCCACGGTATTAGGCAAACCAGCCCATAATAGTGCAAGCCAAAGAATGTAGTGCAACATTATACAATTAAATACTCTTGTCTTGACACTCATTTAGCTATGCAACCATTTGCAGTCAGAAGTACTGAGTAGATGATCCACCGATTCTTCCTTCGGAGGTCTCTACCATCACATACACTATCTAGCCTGATTCAATCCCCACGGTCAAACTGGATGCAGAAAAGACCAGTAAAATACCAGATATCCTAGCTCTATGACAGAAAAGTCAAGTCCCACAACAAGCTGTACACCTAGTCAAGATATTTCAATGCAGCTAAAACACTAGTATATCTCCAGTTACATTGAATATTCCCCTGGAAAGTCCTGTTCACAGAAAACAAAACCAATCCATTTCAACAAATTATGCAACTTTCAAACAGCAGCAAAATAATGAAAACTGTGTTGGGTTGGTCAAAAACTGGATTTTCTGACCTAATGTGTTGGAAGGAACTGCAGATGCCGGACTACACCAAAAATAAACATAAAATGCTGGAGTAATCCAGCAGGACAGGCAGAGATGCTGCCTATTTTTTTCTGACCCAACATGTTCTGAAACATAATGGACCAATATGTTAGTACTACCATGAAGATCAATCACCATCAGTTTCACATGGACAAAGAGATGGGAAATAAAGGAAGACTTGCCAGCAATGCTCACAAAGAAATTTAAATTGAACATGTATCAATGATTTGTTTATTTATGGAACGGTTGCAAAAGGCTAAACAGTGGAAAGTTACTCATCTGAGATTTAAACCCATCTCAATACTTTACTTTTCAAATATTTGCATAATTTACAGTGTTTCCCAAGCACACTACTTTTTCCAGTGGCTGGGCTTTACAGTTGAAGGAAAGCTGCAGTATTATCAACTCAAAAGGGACACATTATATAAACATAAATTGCGATAGCTATCTACTTTGTATTGTATTTCCCTTCATGAAGGGGTGAAGGGGAATGAGACAAAGACAATGTAATGGGCTCAATCCAATTTTTGTGTTTGGTACCAACATATGTTCAATAAAACAGGACACAGTTGCGCATAACTGAAGCAGGAGAAATTAAGCCCAAGGGCTTTCAATGCCACAAATGGACGATAACAAAGTGACTGAGATATATAATCAGGTTAAAGCTTAGTAATTTGGATAACATCATTTTAACTTAACATAAGCTTCAGGCATTAGCTCATTCATTTTACATCTGGATATATTGCAAGGGAACTGACATTTTTCTGTCTGTGGTTAACTGAGGGTTGATCAACTGCAACTAGAAAGACACCTGTGTTAATTTTAATGGAGCAATTTTTGCCAAATTACCCTGTATCCAGAGGCAGCAGTCCAACTGAGGCTGTCTGAATTACATAATAAAGACTGATAAAGTATTTGTCCATTCTTTTACATTTCATTGTTACAGATTTGGTGTCAACATTTCAAGAGATATATTTTAGAAGAAAGAATAAAAAGTTTAGTTTAGTTTAGTTTATTGTCACATGTACCGAGGTACAGTGAAAGGTTTTTATCCCGTGTGACCCAGTAACAAGTAATATAAATGAATTGATAACATTTTAAAGAGTATATAGGGAGAGTAAAGCCTAAGGTTGCACAGACACACAATACAAGGCAGCAGAAAATGGTGAGAAATCAGCCAAAAAAGCACACTTCTAAGTCAAATGGTTCCAGAAGTTAAGTCTACTCTAAACTCTTGGCGCAGAGCATAGAGTAACAACAAGGTTATGTTTAACATGAAAACAAATTATAAGATATAATTTGTCAAAAAATGTACAGTTTTTGATAAAATAAATAAGGAATAGATGTTTTTATTGAGGAAAACGGATATCTAGAGGGTAACTGTTATCTATATCTTCCAAACATTTCTGAGGTCTGGTCAAACTACAGTTTGCATTGCTGGGCAGTGGAAAAGGATTTAAAAAAACAAACTCTGCAAAATTCTCCAAATTCACTGGACGGAATGTGAACCAACTTTAGTGGTTCCTGGGAATCTCTGGCACATGACTGCTCAACATAAAGAATGGTATTGAGATCCTTGAGGTACCTGGGGAATATAGAGGCCCTGTGTGAGCAATGGTAGGAGAAGATCAACGTTTAAACTACCCATCCACTACCCGCCAACTGCCCCATTTCTGAAAAAGCCGTTTGTTCCAACACAAACCTCCTGCACCACCTCTGAATCCACAAAACTAGAGACAGTGCAAGTCATCCTTGATTGCAAGGGATTGTCCAAGAAGAAGGTGGCTCGCACCAGTGACAGTGCCTCTGCGTGCTTCTGGGACTTATGGCTCATTGTTGGTCAGCCATTCAACAAATATCACCAACGCTATTTTTTTTGTCTCTGGGCTTTAGCGCTTACAAATGAATTACTGCCATTGTGATGTGTTCCTTCTCATTACACATTTTTCTATTTAATTCCACAAACTCTGTGCCACAATAGTCCTTCCAGAAGTTGAAGTGGGATCACCACCAGTCACATCTTCCCATCCGCACCCCTTTTGAACCTTCCGCAGAGGCCACTCACTCCACAACGTCTTGATTCATTCATCCAGACTGATTCCTGGGATGTCAGGACTTTCATATGAAGAAAGACTGGATAGACTCGGCTTGTACTTGTTAGAATTTAGAAGATTGAGGGGGGATCATAAAAACTTACAAAATTCTTAAGGGGTTGGACAGGCTAGAGGTTGGACAGAACCGAGATGAGAAAAACATTTTTCACACAGAGAGTGGTGAATCTCTGGAATTCTCTGCCACAGAAGGTAGTTGAGGCCAGTTCATTGGCTATATTTAAGAGGGAGTTAGATGTGGCCTTTGTGGCTAAAGGTATCAGGGGGTATGGAGAGAAGCAGATACAGGATAAAGATGACCAGCCATGATCATATTGAATGGCGGTGCAGGCTCGAAGGGCCGAATGGCCTTCTCCTGCACCTATTTTCTATGTTTCTATATTTCTATTCCTTTCCAACCCTAACCACTCCCTCCCCTATATACGTTAATAGTTATTTTCTACACAAAAGCAGCACAAATATATATCTGTTCTAACTCTGTTCCCCCCCAAACCCTTTCATTCTGGATAGTCTTATAAAATTGCTTCCAAATTCTGAAAATAAATTGTCAGAAACAACCTTTAACCTCATTTTATGTTTACAGGAAACGTTGCCTTTACCTTATTTGATGCTTTTATTCCAATGAACGTCTGGCTTAGAGGTACTGGTCGGAACCGCCCATCAAAGAAGAAAAGTCCAATGAATGGATTCACATGGAGAAAATTGGCCACATCAATATAATTGGGAAGAGTAGCTGACAAACCAAGAATTCTGATCATACTCTGTGTTGATTCAACCTTGAAATAGGAAAACAGAAAAAGATATATATATTAACAATTCCAGCTGATGTCTATCTCTGAGGTAACAGGTGTGTTCAGAATAACTTTTGGTGCACTTTAAATTTAACTGTATCTCCCAAAATTAGCAACAAGTGCATTAATCCTCACATAAATAGCTGCATGCTCTCTAGAAAATTAATATAGGTCACAATCACTTTAATACATTATGTAAAAATGATGCATGGTGAAGATGGGTTTTAATATTATTGCAACATATATTATGGATCTGCAATCAAAACAAAATCTGCAGGTTAGTAGGAACCATCTTTAAATGAAATAAAACAACTTTAAGAAACACATTGGTTGAGACTCCTAATAGACAAACAAGACCAATTCTTAACGAGTTGGTCTCCATTTATTGATTTCTTGGATTCATGTGGTGCAACAGTATCGTAAAAATTAAAAGTTTCAGGTATGGGTGAAAGATGATCAAGAATATAAAAAAGCATCTCCGTGTGGCGATTGGATAATCTCCCTCCTGTCTCACTTTCTTACTTATTTATTTTCTTTACTATCTCCTTTTCCCTCTTTTTTTTCACACACACTAGACTTTCCTCTATTCTTTACTCACTCTTTCTTTCTTATCTCTCTCTTTTAAAAAAAAAAAAAAAAGGAAGTTGTACAGAGAATTTATTATGTTAACATAATTTTGGGAACCTGTAAAAAGGTACCACTGTATTGTACTTACTTCTAATAAATAAAATTAAAAATTAAAAATTAAAAAATAGAAACTCATTGGTAAACAGAGACATGAATTGCACAGAACTATCTAGTGCCCCACAGTACCACTCTGGTCAGGTTAAGAATTCCTATTATTTTGTTGCCTGGTTATTTTAAAATCTTGATTTCATTTTCAGAGAAGTTTCATCCAAAAAGCCTATTTTGCATTACATGTATATTTAATCAATGCGTTATATTTATAAATCAGGCTTACAGTCATTGTCTGCCGCCTATTTTACAAGATAATCTATTTCACATCAGTTATTGTCTGAAAGTAGGACACAGAAAATATCTTAATATTTAATTATGTGCGAAAAATTACTTAAAAGTTCCTGTGTGTAAAATATGCACCCAGGTGCACAGAATTCCAGAGATTCGCTTCCTTCTAAGAGATTTCTATGCATCGCTCCTTCTTCTAAACTCCAAGGAACACAGACCAAATTTAAAGGAATGAGAAGTACGGTAGCATGAATTGAAAACCGGCTAATACATAGGAAACAGTGGGAATAAAAGGAACCTTTTCAGGCTGGAAAGATGTTATGAGTACCCCAGAGATTGATTCAAAGGGAATAGCCGATGTAAGTCTAAAAAGTTCTAAACTTGGGGAACTGGATCTGTGCTCTTCCCTATGCAATTGGATCCTCGACTTTCTCAATAGCAGACTTCAATTAGTTTGAATTGGCACAACACTTCCTCCTTGATGACCGTGAGGACAGGAGCAGTTCAAAGATGTGTGCTCATTCCCCTGTACTACTCTCCGGACACCCATGATTATGTAGCCAGACACAGCTCCGACCCCATCTTTAAATATGTCGATAATACCACTGTTGTTGAATGAATAACAGGTAATGAAGAGTTAAAGTATAGGAGAGAGAGTGGCAATCACATTAAATGGTGCCAGAAACACAAACTTGCTGTCAATGTTAGCAAGACCAAGAATCTGATTGTTGACTGCAACAAGGAATCCAACCATTCTATGTAAACAGGACAACGATGGAGCAGTCAACAGCTTCAGCGTGCATATCTATCACTGAAGATCTGTCCTGAGCCCAGCACATGAATGCAACTACAAAGAAAGCTCATCAATTCCTCCACTTCCTTAGAAGATTGAGGAGATTTTATATCTCACTGAAGACTCTATTGAATGTGTACACATGCATGGCACAGAGCATACTGACTGGTTACATCATGTGGTGACTCAAACTATCGGGAACAAAGGCAGCTTCAGAAAGCGTAGACATTGCCTGGTCCATTGTGGATATTAATCTCCCACTACTGAAAGGGTGTACAGGAAGCTCTGCCTCAAAATACCAGGTAATATCATCAAAGGCCCACGTCACCCTGGCTAATCACGCATCTTGTGCGGGCATCAGGAAGAAGGTACAAAAGTCTGAGAACTATTTCACGCAGGTTTAAGAACAGCTTCTTCTCAGCAGCCATCAGGCTCTTGATTCAGTGCACAACTCGAACCACAACCCTCCCTCCATCAAGATCTACTATGGACTTTGTTTTTGGTTGCACTACGTACTCAGGTTGTTCACTATTATGGTCTGCCTACCTAGTATTGTTAAATATTAATTTATTGTATTATTACTTACTGTATATGTATGTGCTTATTATGCTATTGCATTAATGGGCCTGTAAACCTGCAGCAAGTAAAGATTTCATTGTTCTTTTCCGATATATAGATCAAACACTTGACTTTAAAAAAATAATAATTCAACATTAGCCCTTCTACATTAGTATAAAAATCCTTCCAAGAAAAAAAATCATCACATTTTTCCCTAATAATCCCCGACAGTTGAAAAGATAAAAAGAAACTGCAGGTGGAATATTTCACCTTGCTGAGAGTCTTTAATATTTTCTTTCATTGTTCATGCTTTTATTTACTTTATTAATATCTGGCCTATTTTACTGAGTTTGTGTGGAAACTGTTCAAGGAATCTCAACGTTAGAGTCCAATTAGAGGCAGTAAATAGCGAGCCAAGCAGAACCTCCATGCCTGCTCAAGAAACAACGTGCAAATGGATGCAGAAATTTCCACTGCAGTGGCTGGGAAGAGTACTCGGGATTTAATTTGACACTTCATTTCACACATCACAGTTAAGTAAAATACTGTAAGTTTACACTTATTTTCTCCTAAAATGCACACTAAAATTAGTTGTAAAATGTTTATATTTCGGAAAGATTTATAACTCAGTAATGATCATTGAAATTTTAACTGTTTTAAGATTTTTAGTCCATACATATAAAGAACAAACATCATGAATGTAATCAAGTTTAAAAAAATATAAACATCTAGTACATCTAGTTTAAAAAACATTTGAACATAGATTGGATAGGTTTAGAGAGATATGGGCCAAACACAGGCAGGTGGGACTGGTGTAGATGGGGCATGCTGGTCGGCTTGGGCAGGTTGGGCCGAAGGGCCTGTTTCTACCTTGAATGACTATGACTGTACATACAAGAAAGCAATCTAAAATCTTAGTTCATTCTTCCAGGACAAGTTAATATGGCCAATATTATTCACATTTTATCTAAAAACTGGAACTGGTGCTGAATAATTTCACCGGGCCCTTTTCAACCACGATTACCATAATTTCCACACCAGTTTAAAAAAATCAAATTTATTTTCATTTTGAAGGTGCAAAGGTCTTTTCCCTATTGAAGAGTAAAAGACTGGCAATAGTTCAAATATCCATTGAATGAATATGTAATTTTAAAATAAATTTCCAGCAATTAACCACCTAACTATTTGTTACTCACTATAATTACTCACCTTGCTGAGAAACTTTAATATTTTCTTTCATTGTTCATGCTTATTCTCTTATTTACTTTGTTAATACCTGGCCTCATTTACTGAGTTTGTGTGGAAACTGTTCAAGGAATCACAACCTCAGAGACCAATTAGAGATGGGCAGTAAATAGCTAGCCAAGCAGAACCTCCATGCCTGCTCAATAAACGACATGCAAATGTTTAAGTAATGGATAATTCAGATCTCTGATAAAAATGTGCACATTAGACTGGGCTTTGTGACCTGGTACATGGACAGGCAAATATGTAACCACAGCAATAATGAAAATCATAGTGAAGGACAAGATGGCTTTTTTGTGACAATAAATGACCAAAATAAATTTGCAAATCCTACATTTAAGTCCACATTTTGCTGGGCATACATGGGAGAACTACTACAGGTATATTCCAGCAACTTTTTATTACTTAACCCAAACTGCACATCTCAATATTCCTTCCAGTTCTTATTCACTGCACCAATCATAATCTGAATTCTTAGTCCTCCATGCAATGGCAGGAGGTTGAAAATGGTAGCAACACAAATGGGGGATGGGTGTGCAGAATGGAAGTGGTGGGGAAGGGAAATCAAAGAGCAGTATCCTTGCAAAAGAACACAGCATGGAACGGAAGACAGGCATCAGAATGAATTAACAAGGGAGGGTTAAAGAACTCCGGCATCAAACTGAATGGCACAGGAGGGAAAGGTTGCTTTCTTGAATTCGGGCATATGGAGGGAAAAAAGGTGGATCCAAGGGTCATAAGGTCATAAGGGATAGGAGTAGAATTAGGCCATTCGGCCCATCAAGTCTTCTCCCCCATTCTATCATGGCTGATGTATCTCTCCCTCCTCACCCCATTCTCCTGCCTTCTCCCCATAACCTCTGACACCTGTCCTAATAAAAAATCTATCTATCTCTGCCTTAAAAATATCCACTGACTTGGCCTCTACAGCCTTCTGTGGCAAAGAATTCCACAGATTCACCACGCTCCGAATTTCTTCTCATCGCCTTCATAAAAGAACGTCCTTTAATTCTGAGGCTATGACCTCTAGTCCTAGACTCTCCCACTAGTGCAAACATCCTCTCCACATCCACTCTACCCAAGCCTTACATTATTCTGTACGTTTCAATGAGAATTCCCCCCTCATTCTTCTAAACTGCAGCGAGTACAGGCCCAGTGCCGACAAACGCTCATCATAGGTTAACCTACTCATTCCTGGGACCATTCTTATAAACCTCCTCTGGACCCTCTCCACAGCCAGCACATCCTCAGATATGGTGCCCAAATTTGCTCACAATCAGGGGGATGACGCTGAACGCTAAAAGGCTGTTTCGACCATAAGGAGATGTAGAAATAATAAAAAGCATTTGATTATATTTATTAATTTAAATGCAAAACTGCTTGGTATACAACAGAATGATGAAAATGCTGGATTCCATTGTCAAATAATCTCTTTGAAATAGATAATTATGGTCAAATTTCAACTTAGAACTTTAATGTAAGGTTCAATGTATAGGGGTTAAAATTGTACAAGGCATTGGTGAGGCCAATTCTGGAGTATGGTGCACAATTTTGGTTGCCTAATTATAGGAAGGATGTCAACAAAATAGAGAGAGTACAGAGGAGATTTACTAGAATGTTGCCTGGGTTTCAGCAACTAAGTTACAGAGAAAGGTTGAACAAGTTAGGGCTTTATTCTTTGGAGCGCAGAAGCTTAAGGGGGGACTTGATAGGTCTTTAAAATGATGAGAGGGTTAGACAGAGTTGACGTGGATAAGCTTTTCCCACTGCATGTAGGGAAGATTCAAACAAGGGGACATGACTTGAGAATTAAGGGACAGAAGTTTAGGGGTAACATGAGGGGGAACTTCTTTACTCAGAGAGTGGTGGCTGTGTGGAATGAGCTTCCAGTGAAGGTGGTGGAGGCAGGCTCGTTATTATCATTTAAAAATAAATTGGATAGTTATATGGACGGGAAAGGAATGGAGGGTTATGGTCTGAGCGCAGGTATATGGGACTAGGGGAGAATACGTGTTCGGCACGGACTAGAAGGGTCGAGATGGCCTGTTTCTGTGCTGTAATTGTTATATGGTTATATGGTATAAAGAAATAAATTATCTGCAGTATTCAGTTAGATGAGATTTAACACACCGTTAATAAAATACTAATCAGAAGTAATTTGTTTTTAAGTAGTTCATGAAAATGCTAAAAGCATTTTTCAATCACAATGTAGAAATACCATCACAATTTGGAAGAGAGTAAAACATATTATTTCAATATCAATGATGGGAAGATACTCATGGATCAAATATTTTGGTATTCAGCTACAGTAAAAAGGCTGTAAAATACAATCAGTAAGTTTAGAAATAGGTCACATCAGTTAATCGCCATTAATCTGAATTTCTTTCGAGCTCAGCAAATGAATGGATAAAGGTCATATCATGAGCCTAAATATTTTTTAAAGCATTGGGAATATTTCAAGTGGTTTTTAAACCTTAGACCTAGAATAAATGGCAAGTAAAAGGCCTGTCCCATCAGCATGCGATAGCATGTGTCTAGCGCGACCAAACGTGGACACTTGAGGCGTACGGCCTCGCGGGGCCGGTCCCACTTCGATCGGCGGAGGCGTATGGAGTTGTGGGGGGCTGATCCCGACATCGTGCAGGGCTCCAAAAATCTTGCACTGTCCGAAAATCCCGCGCGACAACGGCCTGTCGGCCCGCAGTCGCTTTGAGGCCGTACGCAACGCATCGTCGGGCGTACGCAGAGTCTCAACGTCGTACGCATCATGTTGACGCCGTACGCAACGCATCATCTTGACGGATTACGCCAAGCACGTGGCGTTGCGCGATGACGTCACCGCCCGGCGTGCCGTTGCGTGATGGCGTCACCACCCGACGCCGTGCGACGTCCAAATTCAGTCGGCCGTCTCCTGCCCAGCTGATTGGTGAGTATGATGTTGGGACCAGCCCCGCACAACTCCATACGCCTCCGCGGTTCAAATTGGGACCGGCTCTGCGAGGCCGTACGCCTCAATCCACCACGTTTGGTCGCGCTAGACGCATGCAATTGCATGCTGGTGGGACAGGCCCTTAAGTTAGCCATATTGACAACGGCCTAAGGGCTATTCTGCACTCCTATTCTAGAATCTCTGCTGTTTTGTGTCAATTTAGTTTTCTAGATCACTGGTTTATAACATCTGATCTGTGGGCCACAGATAGAGCCCCATTCAGAGTGCCCCCATCTGTTTCCCAAGGCACTGTGAGGTGATGCTGCTGCATCATACCTCCTGTAACCTAGGTAGGGTGAGGAGTCTGCACACTCTCTCCGTGACCACAATATTCTGCAAAGAACATTTACCAACTTGAAGGACAGACAAAGTAATGCCTTCTGCATTAATTGAAGACCAAACTATTCACTGAAATGACAATACAATCGTGCACGAATGGATAACATGTCTTGTGATCAAAATACCAGAAGCGCAAGGCCACAATGACCAATCTCCTTCTAGTCCACACACAAGATTAGAAGTTGTTCAGCCAGAGATGAACACAGTTCTCAGCATCTGCATACAATGGTGTCGGTCCTGCACTTTTTGTGCGTGGTGGTGGAAAGATTGGTGAAAACAGGGCCGCGACGTGAACGCTCTTTCCTTGACCCCAATGACGTAGCACATCTACAGATTTGGATAAAGACCAACTAGGCTGTGGGCCGAGGAGCTTTATTCCAGTTTCGTGACCCAAGTCACAGAACTACATGAAATTTTCACATATTGTGTAAAAAAACTATATAAATCACCCCTGAAACTCGTCATGAACAAGACTTGTACATTTTTATTATATTAGAGAAAAACCGGAAAAACTTTGGGTATTTTTAGTCCAATCAAAGCACGTTTAACACGTCTGCCAGTTGGCCAATCACACGCTTTGTTTCAGGCTAGCACACATCATAGCTGAGAGGGCTTCACTGATGCCTGTTTTACTGGAGATTCCGATGAAGGTTCTTTGTCGTGGAAACTTGCAGCAGGGTAATTGAATTTAGTGAGAAAAGCATTAAGAAGTCTGAAAAATGTGCAGCTAAGTGGATAGAAGTGGAAGAAAGTCTTGAAAGCAAAGTCCCTGCTGAGCACAAAGTTGTGAAACTTTGTGAATCAACTCAAACTGAAAGGTAAGATCTAAAGTCTGAATTTATGAAAATTAATCTGTATGGACTTTAATTAATTTAATTGCACCCTTTATAATGTGAAAAAATGAGATTTGGAGACTGTACATTCACTCATTCACTCATTCATTCACTCATTCACTCACTCACTCACTCACTCATTCATTCACTCATTCACTTATTCATTCATTCATGAAGTTGAGGGCCTAAACTCAATAACAAGGCAAATTAAACATTTTCACTAATGCCAGCTTGTTGTAGAGTAATAAGTCTTAATCATCTAACTGCGATAACTTACCGGTAAAAGGTGCTCCGATCGCGGGGCCTATGTATTTAACATAGTGAAGCCGCGGTCTCAATTAAAAAGCGGCCGATTCGCGAATGCGGAGCCGCGGATCTTCTCCGCGGGCGGGGGGTTGTGTGTACATAGTGCCGTCCGTAGAGGCCGTTTCCAGGAAAACTGAGGAATATATCTATCTAGAATATATATAGGTATAATAATATATTATATTATTATACCTATATTACTATCTGGAATAGATATAGTTATAATAATATATTATATTATTATATTATTATTATATTATTATATATATTATATTATTATACCTATATTACTATCTGGAATATATATAGTAAATATTATAAATATAATATTATTATACCTATATTACTACCTGGAATATATATAGGTATAATAATATATTATATTATTATACCTATATTACTATCTGGAATATATATAGGTATAATGATATATAGTTTAAATGGACTGCAACACTGAAATAAGGCTGCCCATCGTGTAATATGGACATTGGCTACTAGATGGCGCTTACTTCCCCGATCTCATTTTTTAATTAGTTTAATTAATTAACGTGCAACTTTCGGCAATGACGAGTTATGACTTCCTTCTCAATTATATTTCATCTAAATCTGTGGAAAATTTAATGTAGTTTGGTGACTTGGGTCACGAAAACTGATTTCTAGACACATTTTTGATGCTCGGCCCACAGCCTAAACGTGTATTACAATCAATGTTGCATCAACACCTTTGAACTCATTCTCTCTATAACATAATCATCAGCTCACCTTTATAAAAAAAAAATAATTACTGATCCAATCATTTGATTGGTGAATATACATTCAGCCCAGAACATATGGGTCATTCATATGAAGCAACTGATGGCTGTGTTCTGGATGCTGGAATTGACAGCAGCTGAACTAATTTCAAAACAGATCTTAAAAGTAATTATTTGTAAAAGTAGCACTTTGTAAAGGTTTAGTTCAGTTTAGTTTAGAACTACAGCCCACTGAGTCTGCACCGACCAACAATCACACCGCACACTAGTTCTATCTGAGACTCTAGGGACAATTTACAGAAGCCAATAATCCCCCAAAAAACCCCCACATGTCTGTGGGATATGGGAGGAAATTGGAGCACCCGGAGAAAACCAAAGCGGTCACAGGGACAACTAGCAACCTCCACACAGGCAGCACCCAAAGTCAGAATCGAATCCGGGTCTCTGGTGCAATAAGGCAGCAACTCTACTGCTGCACCACTGTGCTGCCCAAAAGTGGGATGAGTATTGGTAGCATTTGCAGAAGACATAATACAACTTCACTGTAGCTATAAAATTCCAAGGCCTCTTGTCATAAATCACAAACTTATACTTAAGAGAAATATATATGTTTTAAACTAAGGTCTCACACAGGACTAGAGATAGATGGTGCGGGGCATTGAGGAGTGAAGATTCTACAAGAAGCTGTGAGACCTATAGCATTTGTGTCTTAAAATATGACTAAATATCAGTACACAGTTAAATAAATAAATAAATAAAGTAAAATTGTTTGTGACCCTCAGAAATGGTTTGGATTGCAGATTTAGCAAAAAAGTTCTGCTTTGATGTTTTCCATGCTGTTATTGATTCCAAAATGTACAAATGAAAACCATAAAGAACAAAATGTTCCGTTTGCACATTTTGACAGTGGAAAACTTCTCTAAAAAATGCCCTAGTCAATTTTTGAAATTCAGTTAGGATTGGTCACAGCCATGATTTCTAGACACTTTGCACAAGTTCCCTTCGCACATAGCAAGTATAAATGGTGTACAAATAGATCTAAACCAGGTAAGAAAATGGTCACAACAAAGTTGCGTGATTTATAGAAAAAACAATTCATTTTGGAAGAAGAAATAGCAAACACAAAAGGTATGCAAGAGTATGATCATTATTGAAGGTCTTGAATGTGAAGCATTGTCTTTTTTTTTTAATTTTATTTTTATTAGAAGTACAGCAAATTACAATAATACACATCAGATATATCTTATTACATTTGTTGTACCACTTCGTTTTTCGAGCTTTAAAAAAGATAGAAATAAAAGTAGTAAGGAAAGTGAGCAAGAATCGTGAAGGTGCAGGAAAGTGTTGGGAAAAGAAAGCCCCTTAGGGAGGAAGTTAGAGAAGGAAGTAAAGAAAGGAAACATGACCCTAGAAAGAAAAGAAAAAAAAAGGAAAAACAATCGCTCTATTGTAACACAAAACTCGCAAAAAGGATATACCAACCGTGTTTTGTTTTAAATTTTTTTTATTTTATACCCCCCGTTACCAGATCCTGGTACCATTTATATTTTAAATTACTATTGCACCTTATGCTTGTAATAGTTCCATAAATGCAGACCACGTCTTTTGGAAGTGGTCTGCTTTGCCTGTTAGGAGGAGTCTCATCTCTTCCAAGTGTAGTGTTTCGAACATGTTTGAAATCCACATTTTTATTGTTGGTATTGGAGCATTTTTCCAAAATTTGAGTACAGGTGCACAACCTTTTATCCGAAAGCCTTGGGACCAGACACTTTTCGTAATTCGGAATTTGCCGGCCTTCGGAATGGAAATTTTTTAGCGTAGATTTTAATGGCTGGCTCAGTGGTAGAGTGCTCGGCTCATATCCGCAAGGTCACGAGTTTGCGCCTTGATCCCGGCAGTTCCTCGGTCGCGAGTTTGAGTCTTCAATGTAGTTTTTTCTTGCAGAATAAATGTCTGTATGAAATGCAGTGTGTTGAATGAATTCCTGAATTTGTAAATGTGACCGCAGCATTGAATCACCTCTCGCACTCATGTCACCCTAGCGGGGCTACATGCCCTTAGGCGGCCTAAGGCGACATTTTCACACTCTTATATCCGTGTGCAGCAGAGGCGACGTGCGTTTGGCGCCAAACGTGAGCTTTGGCGTGCCATGTTTAGCGCCAAACGTGAGCTTTGGTGAGCTTTGGTGTGCAGACGACATCCTGGAAAAAATGTCCGGTTTCTTCCAGGTAGGCGATATACCCTCCTGGGCAATATACCCTCCACTTCTCTTTTATGAAGGGGATTTAGTTCCCCTTTCTTCCAGGGCCGACCGGAGGTTCCGCTGTCACCTCTGCGGGCCGCCCTCGGTGAACGCTCACTCAACTTTGTCTTGGGATTCTTACTCTCCCGCACAATGTACCCTCACCTTCTCTTTTATGAATGGGGATTTAGTTCCCCTTTCTTGGAGGACCGACCGGAGGTTCCGCTGTCACCTCTGCGGGCCGCCCTCGGTGAACGTCCTGTCTCCCTGTCCCTGGGATAGTAGGGGGCGATCAAACAGCACAATACCCCCCTCCCCCTCCAACTCCAGAGGAATCCGCTCCCCGATGGGCCGCTACGGCGACAAGTGGCAGTTCGCCCACAGCCCGAGCTGCGCGACCCCAAGAACAAGACGTCCCTTGCACACCATCAGGTTCTGCCCATACGGGGAGCGTGTGCCTCTGGAGTTGGAACGGGGCTGGGCTGGAGTTGCTGATCTGGGATCTCCGTGCTTGCAGTGGGCCTGGGGATCGGTGTCCCGATGAGGGGGCACAGCTCGGGCTGTGGGCGAACTGCCACTTGTCGCCGTAGCGGCCCATCGGGGAACGGCTTCTGGTGGTCCTGACGTCTCCGGCCAGTTTGCAGTTTTCCTCTGGAGTTGGAACGGGGCTGGGCTGCTGCTGGCTGTGGGTCTCTGGGATCTCCGTGCTTGCAGTGGGCCTGGGGGTCGGTGTCCCGTTGGTCCTGATGTCTCCGGTGACTGGCACTGACCTGCTGGCATCGCCGACATGAAGACAGTGCAAAGCCCCCGTGCCGGTGCAATGGGCGGGGAGCTGGAGAGGGGAGGGAAGGGGTCACACACATGGCCGAGAAGCAGAGGGGTATAGGTGGGGTGAAACTGAAGGGAGCGACAATCTGCTGCTGCCTGCCCGCTGAGTTAAAAAGTTCCAACGCAAGACTCACGATACACTGTGTATCGTGAGTCTACCGTGGGAACTTTTTAACTCAGCGGGCAGGCAGCAGCATATTGTCAATTATTAACCCTCCCGCGCAATATACCCTCACCTCTTTTATGAATGGGGATTTAGTTCCCCTTTCTTCGAGGACCGACCGGAGGTTCCGCTGTCACCTCTGCGGGCCGCCCTCGGTGAACGTTTTCAAGGACCTTTCTTCAAGGACCGAAAAAATGTCCGCTATTCGGAGGTTTTCGTTATTTGGATCTTCGGATAAAAGGTTGTGCACCTGTATAAGCTTTTTTCCCATTATTAGCCCGTAATTAAGTAAGTTCTTTTGAAACACGTTTAATTCGGGGTTACCTTCTGATATTCCAAAAATGATCCATTCTGCTTTGGTACAAGTTTTATTTTAAATGATTTTGTGAAGATTTCAAATATTTCGTTCCAAAATTTTTGGATTTTTATACAAAAAACAAAAGAGTGCGCTATGGTAGCTTCTTGTGACTGACATTTATCACAAATGGGTGAGACATTGGGGAAAAGTTTATTTATTTTAGTTTTTGAATAATATAGTCTATGTAATGTTTTATATTGAATTAGAGTATGTCGTATGTTGATCGAGCATTTATGCACATAAAGTAAGTGTTTATCCCAGCTCTCTTTTGAAATTTTTATAGCTAGTTCTTGTTCCCAGTCTCTTCTAATACCATCAGTTGTAGGTATTTCTATATTTAAAATAATGTTGTATAAGTATGATATTAGATTTGCTGATTCAGCCTTTGTCTTCATGGCTTCATCCAATAAGTCTGGGGACATGTTATGATAGTCTTTTGTGTATTTTTTCAAATAGTCACGGATTTGAAGATATTTAAAATATTGATTATATTTCAAATTATATTTCAGTTGTAATTGTTGAAAAGATAATAATTTTCCTAATTCATACAAGTCTCCGAGCGTTTTGATTCCCATTCTTTCCCATTGTGTAAATGATTTATCTATAATTGAAGGTTTAAACGACGGGTTATTGACTATTGGCATTAAAAGAGATAGATTTCTTAATTTTAGATTCTGTTTTATTTGTTTCCAAGTTCTAATTGTACTATGTATCATTGGATTTTTATTATAATTTTTGTTATTCAGATTCATTGGTGAGAGGAGAGTCGCTCCTGTATTACACGGAGAGCAGTCCTCTCGCTCCATTACAATCCAGTCCACCTGCTGGGCAGAATTGTCCAGCAGGTGAATCATATTTTTAATATTTACTGCCCAATTATAGTACATAAAATTAGGAAGCGCTAGACCACCCATCTCTTTTGGTTTACTAAGGTGTGCTCTTTGTATTCTGTGGGATTTATAATCCCATATAAAATTTGTAATGTCTGAGTCTAGTTTTTTGAAAAACTTTTTTGGAAGATATATTGGAATTGATTGAAATAAATATAGGATTTGTGGTAAAAAGATAATTTTTATAGCATTTATTCGACCTATTAAAGACATCGGGAGCGTTTTCCAGAATTTGATTAAATTATTTAGTTTCTTAAGTAAGGGGCTATAATTGGCGTTAAACATAGCGTGATAGTTTCTAGTGATTTCAATTCCTAAATATTTAAATTTTTCTGTGGCTATTTTAAAGGGGAATTTCAAGAGATGTGTTGAGTCTTTCGGTTTTATCGACATAATTTCACTTTTGTTCCAGTTTATTCTATATCCTGAGAAAGATCCAAAGTCCTCAATTAGATTTAATATGTTTGGTATACTGATTTGGGGTTTTGTGATATACAGTAATACATCGTCTGCATATAAGGATATTTTGTTATTTGAATATTTTGTATTATAACCGTAAATATCCGGGTGTGTTTTAATTTTTTCAGCTAAAGGTTCAATTAACAGCGGTGATAATGAACATCCTTGTCTATTGCCCCTTGTTAATTGGAATTTCGTAGATAGTATATTATTAGTTAATATTCTAGCCATGGGTTTGTTATATAATAATTTTATCCATGCGATGAAGTTCTCTCCCATTTGAAATTTTTGCAATACTTTAATCATATAATCCCATTCTACTTGATCAAACGCTTTTTCTGCATCCAATGAAATGATAGCTAACTCTTGTTCTTGAGGTTTGTGAGAGTGCATTATGTTAAGCAGACGTCTCAGGTTATTAAATGAATGTCTCTTAGGTATAAATCCCGTTTGATCCTCATTTATTAATTTACTAACATATTGACTTAGTCTTCTAGCTAGTGTTTTTGCTAATATTTTTTGGTCCGTATTTAACAAAGCAATAGCTCTATATGAGCCTGGTTCTTCTATTTCTTTATCTTTTTTAAGTATTAATGCGATCATTGATTCTGCTAGTGTTTCAGGTAAGATTTGTTCTTTAAAAGCGTATGTATACATTTTCTGTAGACGTGGTGTAACTAGGTCGTAAAAACATTTATAAAATTCATTACTGAATCCGTCTGGTTCTGGTGTTTTTCCATTCTTAAGTGAATTTATTGTATCTTCTATTTCCTTAGATGTAATTTGTGCTCCCAGTTCCTCTTGTTCCTTCAGTTCTAGTTTTGGAAGGTTACAGTTGTCCAAACATTCTGAAACTTTATTATTGTCTATTAGCGTTTTTGATGTGTATAAATTCTTGTAAAATTGAGCAAATCTTTTATTGATATCATTAGGTAGTGTTAGTAATTCCCCTCTATCTGATTTAATCTTTAAAATTGCATGATCTTTTTCCCTTTTTTTCAGTTGGCGTGCCAAAAGTTTATGGGGTTTATCCCCAAATTCGAAATGTTCTTGTTTTGTGATTTGGAATAATCTTATAACCTTCTCTGATAATAATTTATTTAGCTTAAATTTCAGTATTAAAATTTTTATTATGTTAATGTGAAGCATTGTCAACAAACTTAATAACCTACAAAAGTATGGAGGGGGATCAGAGAACAAAGTATATTAGCTCTGTAAAGATTAGAACCAGGGCTCCATGGCAGAAAAAGTTTGGGTGTATGATTTAATAATTTTACAATGATCCATCTCTGTTACGATTGATTTACTTGAGGAAATACTAACATAAATGTGGTTTATACCAAAACACTTAAGTATAGCTCAATTTAATACTGATAAATGTCATTCAGTTGGCACAATTCTCACCCTGTAGAAGTAGATCACAATTTAAACACTGCTGTAAACTTAAAACTCTAGTTCTGAGTCTTCTAGTTGTGAGAAATGCTCTTTTGGATTAGGTACCAAATTAAGGCTGCAATTACTTGTTCATGTGAACATATGAAATCCCATGCCATTATTTGAAGTGGTGCAGGACAGTTTCTTGGAGCTCCTGTCAATATATCTCCCTTAAACAGCAGTACTAAAATAATTCAATGTGATATATTTTCTTTGTGAAACCTACATAAGTGATTTTACTTAAAGAATTATAAATCAGGCTTCAAAAAAATTACTTTGGGAAAGTCTGACTTCAAGGCAAAATAAATAAATGGCTTTGCTCTCTATTTTCTTCTCCCTAGTATCCTATTAACATATAGGTTGTCAGCTTATACATCAACCTCTTTCTCCTTTCTGTGCTACCCTCAGCATTTCTCTGCGAGGGCAATTTCTTATTGTATCCTTACCACCAGTGGTGCAGCCTTGTCCACCTGGGGCACACATTCAAGACATTAGCTTCTAACTGAGCTGCAAGTTTAATTCTTATTATTCAGTATCAACCATTTGCATTTATCAGCAATTGGCAGTTATGGGAAATGCTTACTGCATACATCTAGGAAGATTTATGATATGAGATAACTATTTGATTCTGCACAGTTGCAAGTTACATTTAAAGCATACCACTACATGAGCATACCACTACATTTAAAGCATACCACTACACTCTGCACCCTCATCACTGGACTACCTCTACACCTGCTCTGCTGGACAACCTATTTGCTCCCTCAATTGCTGGACACCTCGCTGCATCTGCATTGCTGGTCAACCTCTTTGCTCCCTCACTGCTCGACACCTCGCTGCACCCGCTCTGCTGGACAACCTCTCTGCTCCCTCACCGCTGGATACTCTCTCCACCTGCACCTGCACCGCTGGACACCTCTCTGCACCCTCACCATCATGCTCAAATACTCAACTCTGCAGATGGCTGGTTTCTGCAACAACCACATCCCATCCTGCATCCAGGTCGTTAAACAGCTTGGACTTCTGCGTCGACCCCATTACATCCACAGAGGCTCTTGGCGCAGGCGTGTTTGCTTCAACCACGGACATTCCATTCCATCCGTCTGCTCACTACCACGCTCTGCCCCCCCTCAACCGCGTCACCCCCCACCCCAGCTGACCGCACGCACTGTCAACCGGGACAACCTCAGATCTCTCCAGCCTGCCCCCATCCCTCCACCCTCTCACAATGCCAACTTTGCCCTCCTCAACACCAGGTCGCTCAACAACAAAGCCCTTGCCCTCCATGAACTAATCCTTGACAACACTCTGGACTTCCTTCTGCTCACTGAGACCTGGCAACAACCCAATGTCTTCTTCTCCCTCAATCAAACAGCCCCACCTGGATTTAATTACATTTCCAAGCCCCGCCCCTCCCGCCATGGAGGTGGCCTAGCTGTTATTTTTAACCAGAAGTTTCGTATCACTGAACTCGCCTTCCCCCCAGTAGCATCATTTGAATTCCTCGCATTCAAAGCCCTTTCCTCCATGACAGTCATCCTCATTTACCGGCCACCTAAACCAAACCCCTCCTTCCTATCTGACTTCACTGAACTCCTCACACTTGCCTCATCCCTCTCCTCACGTCTGCTGCTACTTGGTGACTTAAATATTCACATGGACTCCCCCCCCTGCAAGCTTGCATCTGAATTCGCCTTTTTACTGGACAACTTCTCTCTCACTCAGCACGTCACCTTTCCCACCCATGACAAAGGTCACATCCTTGACCTGGTCTGCTCCACAAATCAACCGGTACTCGACCTCCATCCTTGCCTCTTCCCCCTCTCTGATCATAAGCTTATACGGTTCACCATCCCTTCTCCGACACCTCGCCCCCGCTTCCTCCGAGAAATCACCTTCCGTAATCTAAATTCCATTGATTCCCACCATCTCTCTGACCTGCTCTCCACCACTCTCCCCCTGGACTCAACCCCCATCTCACCTGATGATCTCACAAACCATCTCAACTCCACCTTGTCTACCTCCCTCAACACTCTGGCCCCCCTCAAAACAAGAACCGTAACTTTCAACACATCCTCACCCTGGTACACACCTGCACTTCGTAAACTGAAACAGACTGGTCGCCAACTCGAACGACTTATAAAGAAATCATCTCTTACAGTCCACCTTGAAGCTTACAAACTCCACCTCACTGACTACAAAGATGCCCTCATTGCTGCAAAATCTGCCTACCTCTCCTCCATATTCACCGATCCCTGCCTAAACCACAGAACCCTCTTCTCCACAGTGGGCAACCTCCTCAAGCCTCGAGCCAACACTCTCCCTACCTCTACTCCGGTTCTCTGCAACTCATTCCTCCACTTTTTCGCTGATAAAATCAGCACCATCTATCAATCTTTATCCCCTGTACCCTACTCCCCAGCATCTACTCCACCACCTACTAAGGCCCCTCCTTTCAACATCTCCACTGACCTCCTTACCCCTCCTCCACACTGCTTCCTCTCCCAGTTTGACCTGGTCACCCCTATTGAAATCTCCAAACTCATCAGCTCTTCCAAACCCACTACCTGCTCCCTCGACCCTCTCCCCACTCCCCTGTTGAAGTCCTGCCTCCCCGTTCTCTGCCCCTACCTCACTAATCTCTTCAACTCCTCATTGTCCCAAGGAATTGTCCCCTCCGCTTTCAAAACTGCTGCCGTTACACCAATCTTAAAGAAACCTGGTCTTGATCCCTCCTCTCTCATTAACTACCGCCCAATCTCAAACCTCCCCTTTCTTTCAAAAACCCTGGAGCGTATCGTTGCGTCGCAACTTCATTCCCACCTCCTTGCGTATAACCTACTTGAACCCCTCCAATCTGGCTTTCGCCCCCTCCATAGCACAGAAACTGCTCTCCTCAAAGTCCTCAACGACCTCCTCACCTCTGCTGACACTGGTTCCCTCAACATCCTCATCCTCGACCTGAGCGCAGCCTTCGATACAGTGAACCATAACATCCTGCTCACCAGACTCAAAGACCTCGGCATTGAAGGCTCTGCACTCAGCTGACTCCGTTCCTACCTTTCCAACAGATCCCACTTCATCTCTCTCCACAACCACACCTCTGCTACAGCCGCAGTCACTCAAGGCGTTCCCCAAGGCTCCGTACTCGGCCCCCTCCTCTTCATCATCTACATCCTCCCCCTTGGTCAGATACTCCGCCACTTCAATCTGGACTTCCACTGTTACGCTGATGACACCCAGATTTACCTTGGCACCAAATCCCCCCACAACCGCCCCCTCTCCCATATCAACTCCTGTTTGTCAGCTATAAAAACCTGGATGCAACATAATTTCCTCAAACTCAACAGCGATAAGACAGAATTCCTCCTCATAGGCTCCAAAGCCACACTCAGCAAAATCAATAACCCCACTCTCACCATCGACGGCACCACTGTCTCCCCATCTCCCCAGGCCCGCAACCTTGGCGTGATCTTTGATTCCACCCTCTCCCTTGAGCCTCACATCCGCCATGTCATTAAAACCTCCTTCTTTCATCTCCGCAACATCGCCAAACTCAGACCCTCTCTCACACCGCCTGCTGCTGAAAGACTCATCCATGCCTTCATCTCCTCCCGACTGGACTATTGCAACTCACTTCTCCTTGGCATCAGCTCCACCTACATCAACCGACTCCAACTGGTCCAGAACGCAGCCGCCCGACTCATCACCCACACCAAATCCTGGCATCAGATCACTCCAGTCCTCAAATAACTTCACTGGCTTCCCATCTCCCACCGGATCACCTACAAAATCCTGGTCCTCACCTACAAAGCCCTCCACCATCTGGCCCCCCCATATCTCACTGACCTCCTCTCCCCCTACCAACCCTCACGGTCCCTCAGATCCACATCAGCCAGTCTCCTCTCCATCCACAAGTCCAACCTCCGCAGTTTTGGGGACAGAGCCTTCTCCAGGGCAGCTCCCAGGCTCTGGAACTCCCTCCCCCAACTGATCCGCAATTCCGTGTCCCTCACCATCTTCCAGTCCCGCCTCAAGACCCATCTCTTCACCTCTGCCTATCCTTAGCCCCACGTCCCCGTCCCTTTTCATCTGTGCATTAATTGCCTCATACTGTGTTTTGTATTGAATTCTGTCTTTACTTTGTGTACTAGTCATGTCTCTACTATTTATTTCATTCCCCTTACATGTTTTTCCTCTACATGCTCAATTTTTGTAAGGTGTCCTTGAGACTCTTGAAAGGCGCCCATAAATAAAATTTATTATTATTATTATGAGATGCAACATTAATTGAAATGTCATTTATCAGTATATTAACGATGGAGATCAGCTTGTCAAAAAGAAAGCAGGTCTTCAAAGGACCCAAAACAATTGTTGAAGTCTCCAAGTAACCAAAGTAGTAGCTAGACCAGAAACAAAATGTAATTAGTGGAAGAATGAATTCTTTAGAGAAGGAAAATAAACTACCACAAATAAACTACTAAACGAGGAAGGGGAGTTGCATTATTGATAAAGGAAAACATCAAGCTGGAGTCGGAGATGACATTACTGAGGGGTCAGCTGTGGACCAACCATTGATGTGACAGCCATGGAGGCACACCAACACCTCAACATCCCGAGGAGACTGAGGAAATTCCGTACGTCTCCAGTGACTCCTCTATAGGTGCACGGTAGAAAGCATAGGGTCGGGTTGCTTCACAGCTTGGTTTGGGAATAACTCTGCCCAAGACCACAAGAAATTGTAGAGAGTTGTTTATGTAGTCAAATACATCTTACAGACCAGACTCCCCGCCATTGGCACCATCTACACTTCATGCTACTTTGGAAATCCAGCCAACATAATCAAAGACTAGCCTCACCCTGGTCATTCCTTCTTCTCCTCCTTGCTCCTGCCTGATAGTTGGTACAGAAGCTTGAAAGCACATATCACCAGACTCAGGAGCAGCTTCCTCCCTTCCGTTATTAGGCTTCTCAATGGTCCTTCTGTAAGTTAGCATACTGTTCAATTCGTCTCTACCCCATTGAGGATATTGGGCTTTGTCTAAGGAACTGATTTGCTACATGCTGAGAACTCTATTCTTTCTATTGTACTTGAAGTGATTGTATCCATGTATGTTATGTCTGGCCTAGTTGGACAGAATGCAAAACAAAGCTTTTCACTGTACTGTTCCTCAGTACATATCACAATAATAACCCTAAAAAAATCCAGTGAGCCTTTATGGACGACGCTGTAAAATAAAAAGAGGATGATCATCTTGTTGCGATTTTACTATTGGCTCCTCTGACAGCTCATTCCATATACCCACCACCCTTTGTGTGGAAAAAGTTGTCCCTCAAATTTTTCCCTTCTTGCCTAAAACCTATGTCCTGTGGTTCTTGAATCCCCTACCCTAGTTAAAAGGCTCTGTGCATTTACCTAATCTATTCCCCTCATGATCTTATACACCTCTCTACAATCATTCCTCATCCTCCTGCACTACAAGGAATAAAGTCCTAGCCTGATCAACCTCTCCCTATAGCTCAGGCCCTCGAGTCCTGGCAGCATCCTCGTAAATCTTCTCTGCACCCTTTACAACTTCACGACATTTTTCCTATAACACGTTGACCAAATCAGAACACGATTTCTCGCTTTCTCTCCCAGAAAGATGGAATGGCATAGCAGGACCATAAATCTCATAGAAGGAGTACTTTTCTTCCTATGTCAGCAAGTTTAAATAAAGATTCATACATAAATGCTCCACTATTTAAAATAACAGTTTCCCCACATCACCTCCCCCTGCCAGATCAATAGTAGAGAAATGTAGATAACATTGCAAAAAGTAACATTCAGATTGCCTTTTAAAAAAAAAGAGCTAATCCTGTTAAACAACGTAATATTCCTTGGAATACCCCTTCACCCACACGTAGTTAGCACATTTTCCCCAGCCAACAATGGGATATTATGGGCACCACACTTCCTGTTAATCTGTGGCCGACAGTGTTTTGTTCTGGCTTTCTCTATCTTTCAGTCTGAAGAAGGGTTCCGACCCGAAACATCACCTATTCTTTTTCTCCAGAGATGCTGCCTGACCGGCTGAATTACTCCAACATTCTGTGTCTATCTTTTGCACAAATTCAAGTTGAGAGAGACAAGACAAGAGCAGAAATTAAATTTGTAAAGGAGCACAGGTTAAATAAATTGTAAGACTTGGCTAGTTGTTTTGTAACTGCAATTTCACAGTAGTACCGACAAGGATTTAACAAGTAAAGCTTTGATCAACTGAGATTAAACATGCACAATGGAAATGTCACCTGCCACAGGAGAGAGCACATTACAACTGACCTTCACCAAGACTGATTAGAAAATGTGCTAATTACTGTCAATCAGAAGAAAAATCTAGAGACATGGGGAAGTGCCCTTTATCAAAAATGAATTAATTTCATTGTGCAGAGTTAATACAAGGGGAGGGGTTGCGTTTTTTCGCTAGGATTACTCGCCACCTTACTCACCGTTCTCCTCTACTCCAAGCGGACCAAGGTTTGTTCCAGTGGAAGATTACAAAAGTTATGAAGGTTTAAAAAAATCGTGAGATAAGCAGACTGGTCTTCTCGCCTGTCAGTCACCAGGAAGGTAACGCCCCTTCCGGCACCCACCATTAATCTTTGCTGAGAATAACGCCCCGGAGGCGGGGCAGCGTCCACAAGCCGTGCGGAGAACAACCAGTGCCCGCTGTGAGTCCCCATCACGCCCCCAACCCTTTCCCCTCTGGTCCTCCTCGCTGATTCCTGCCCCCCTCCCCCGTAAGACCGCACTCTCCACAAGGTACTTCCCCCATCTTTTCTCCCCTCCTCCCATTGTTTTAATTCCCCCCCACACACCAACCCTCCCCCCCACACACACACCCCTTCCTTCCACACACCCCTCAAAACCCTCCTCTTGCCCACACACACCCCAAGCTCTCTCACCCCCCTGCGTCTTTACTGCAGCTGCGGGAGACTCTGGATGAGCCGGCACGACCCAGCCCAGCCAGCGCCGAGTCGGAGATGGCGCCGATGTCGCCAAACGGAAAGCGGAGATTCCCGGCAGAGGAGAACGACCAGCGAAGCGACGAGAAGCCGTTGTGAGTCCCCATCGCACCTCCAACCCATTTCTCTCTGGTGCCCCTGGCTGGCTCCTGCCCCCCTCCCCCTTGATACCGCTCTCCCCCATGGCTCTTCCCCGTCTTTTCTCTGAGCTCCCTTCCCACCACAACCCCCCCTCTTCCCCACAACCCCCCCTTCCCCCAACACACCCCTCCACCCCAACCCGTCCTCCCCCCCACAACCCCCCCCAGCCCCCTCCCCCCCCCCCAGAACCAAGGGTGCTGGAAATTTGGTGGTAGACCTGTAGTTTTTGAATATGTATGAAAAATCCAGTATTGTGTTTCTTAAGGTCCTGACCACACACAGATTTGTCATCAAGGATCAGGTCACTTTGTTAGCACAAGTTGACAACTGTAAAAACTAACTGTTCCTTCACTCTACCACTGGCAGAAAATTCTGGGACATTGCATCAAAGTAAATGGGTCTGAAAATTTGTTATTAATATTTCATGTTGATAATAGATTGTAACATCCAAACCTTCAGACAATCTGCACAAGAGACAATATTAGTTCCAAAATTAACTGCAGCACAATAACGTCAGTTCTGTCGACATAAATTGATCTTGTATTTTTGTTATTCTGAGAGTAGTACAATATAGCAAGCATTTATTGTGGTGTTGTTTCCACACCAACATGTCCTATTTTACACACACTAAATATTGTACAGATGTGTGCTGAGAAATTGCCAAATCAGTTTTGTTTACCTGTCGTAGTGTCCGTGCCACCAAGCTTTCGAGAACTGGTCCTCGATCTTCATGTAGCAAGTGAACCTCATCCAAAATCAACAGTCTGACGATCTGGGACAAGGCAACATCTCCAACACTTTTACGCGTCACCACATCCCACTTTTCAGGTGTTGTAACAAGCATCTGATAAGAGAGAAAAATATTTTCAATGCTACACCGAAGTGCAAGTAACATTAAAAAACTGAAAATTCTCTGTTTACGCAGAAGGTTTGAAAACATTGGCAGGGAAAGAAATTGAGTTTATGTTTCCAGCTGGGCAGCCTCTCTTCAGAACTGTATTAAATAAATATGTTCATTATTGGCACAATTCTTCTGTGATGTTATATGTGCAGTATTCGGGTTATACAGAATACCAAGGCAAGAGTTTTCGGGGCCATCATTTTGCCCACTTCAGTTCAGTTTATTGTCACGTGTACCGAGGTACAATGAAAAGTTTTTTGTTGCGTGTTTACCAGTCAGCAGAAAGACAATACATGATTACAATCAATACATTTACAGTGATAAGGAAATAATGTTTAGTGCAAGATAAAGCCAGCAAAGATCATCCGAGGGATATCAAAGAGGTAGATAATCTGGTTGTGGTAGGATGTTCTGGTTGTGGTAGGATGATTCAGTTGCCTGATAACAGCTGGGAAGAAACTGTCCCTGAATCTGGTGGCGTGCGTTTTCACATTTCTGTACCTTTATGGGATAAAGTAATTTGCATGTTACTGTCAGAAACATAGAAAATAGGTGCAGGAGTAGGCCATTTGGCCCTTCGAGCCAGCACCGCCATTCAATATGATCATCCTGAATCAGTGCCCCGTTCCTGCTTTTCCCCCCATATACTTTGATTCCGATTGCCCTAAAGAGCCTGTCCCATTAACATGACTTTTTAGCGACTGTCTTCGACCTTCAAGCTCCAGGGCACTCGGCCAGGGAAAGAGGGGGAGCGCTGTCTGAAATTCACACCGCGATGAAAAGGAAGGTAAAAGACGGCTGGCACAGTTACGGTAAGTCCTTTAGAGAGCGCGGAGAGGGGGGGGGGAGTGTGGGGGAGAAGGGGGGGGGGAGAAGGGGGGGAGAAGGGGGGGGGGAGAAGGGGGGGGGAGAAGGAATGGAGAAGGGGGGAGAAGGAATGGAGACACTTTTAAGAAGCCAGACAACTTTTAATAAAGTTTAGCGGGCATTTATCATTACCGGTCGGTTTACTTACATTTTTTTTTTCAATGAGCTTTACCTTCGACTACCCTCGATTACCTTTGAATACCTACGAATAATATGCTGACCTACCTCGACTAAACCTACGAGTAAAAAAATATTGATTTTTTGCATGGCGAGCTATTTTTTTTAACTCGCGGGCATTTTTCAGCATGTTGAAAAATACTCCGCGACCTAGCTGAGGCCTCGAGTACGCGGGGACTACTCTCGAGCATGAAGGAGAGTTACAAAGACCTCCTAAGACCTCGTGTCGACCAGGCCCTTAAGAGCGATATCTAATTCCCTCTTTAAAACATCCACTGCCTTCTGTGGCAGAGAATTCCACAGATTCTTTGGGTGAAAATGTTTTTCCTCATCTCAGACCTAAATGGCCTACCTCTTATTCTTATACTGTGACCCCTGGTTATGGACTCCCCCAACATCGGGAACATTATTCCTGCACAAGCCTGTCCAATCCCTTAAGAATTTTATATGTCACTGGATCAACTGGGGAGGCCTGGTCCCCCAATGCAATTACACCACTCACCCATAGCCCCCACATGAGGCAAGGAGAGATATAGACTAAGTGGGACCCGTTGGGCCCCGTCTCCCAACGCGGGTGAGGTGTGGTGTCGGCGCTCACCCCGGAGTCAGGTGCCCCCTGGAGTCCATCAACCCCCACCAGGAAAATTACGGAATTTATGGAGGCAATCAATCGTCCCCACAGGGGGGGTGGCGGGGGTCAAGAGTCAAGAGTGGTTTATTGTCATATGTCCCAGATAGGACAAAGAAATTCTTGCTTGCTTGGCAACAGGTAAGAAGCTGGTCCTGAACCTCGACGTTACAGTTTTCAGGTTCTTGTACCTTCTTCCTGATGGCAATGGTGAAATGAGTGTGTGGCCAGGATGGTGTGGGTCTTTGATGATGTTGGCTGCCTTTCTGAGGGGTGTGTGAATAACCTGGGGTGGGAGGAGGGAAGGGAGCGGGGGTGTGAATAATCCGGGCGGGGGGGGGGGGGGGGTAGGTGGGGTGTGAATGACCTCTTATTTTCTATGGTTCTATATTTTGTACTCTAAAATATTATCAACTCCTCAGAATTTCCTTCTCCTGAACTTCAACCGCCCACTACATCACTTTCAAAAAGGTCAATATAACAGCCAAAGTAAAATACAGGTACACATTATCAAACGTGAAATAATGAAAACGTGATTGACAAAACTATGTCCATTCTCAATGCACAATTCATTTAATCTAATTGATTTACTGGGCATAAAAAAAAACCTCACTTAATAGCCTGCAAATATAAGTCTTCTGAGGATGAATGTTTACCAGCACAAGAGAGCAATGGTCGCACAATACTTGGCAATTTAAACACTTGACATTTAACTTACAACAACATTCACACGACAATGTTCCTCTTTTACGATACGCTAAACTTTATTCATCCCCGGAGGGAAATTGTTCTGCCGACAGTCACAACACACGAGGTACACAAAAAGTTGAAATTAAAAGTGAAAAAAAACGAAAACGACAAGTGACTGTGCGTGGCTGCTGTGTGCACAGCGCCTTCACCGCAACAAATGAACAAACAAACACAGACTTATCCCCTGGACAGAGGATTCTAAACTAGAGCCCCCCCCCCAAAACACTGGGTCCCACTTTGTTCACCCACCGTCCCCCATGCCAGGTTCCCATTGTTCTTGGCTTCATGGCAGTCCCCCCACGCCGGTTCCCCATGGTCTTCCCCTCCCCCTTCACGCACATCGACCACGAGGCCCCACTGCCACCGAGGCTCCTGTTGCTGCCGAGGCCCACATTGCCGCTGAGTCTCCCGCTGCTGCCACCAAGGCTCCCATCGCCCCCGCCAGTAAGACTCTTTCAGCCGAGACATGCCTGGTCGCCCAGCTTCACCCCATTCCCCTTAGTTGCGGTTTACAGCTCAAATTTCCCTTATTCTCTCCAATAAGCAGGAATTTATTATTCCCACATCAGCTATCTCACGCCAAAAGGACTTTGGGAACCTCCACTCTTACGAGCTGTTTGAAACATTAATTATTGGAAAACAACAAATGAAACAAAGTAATAAAGCTCTGAATTTTACAGCTATCAATTTTAAGAATTTCATTCAGTTTCTTAACAAACTAAAAATGTCAGTAAAAATCCACGTATTTTTACATATTTAGGAAGTTGGCTTTCCAGAACTGGAGGAACTCACAAACAGACATAAAACATCAGCACTTGCTGAAACAATTGAAGCTGTTCAATGTCATGAAACTGCAATGGTTATGTAGAAACAATGTTTTAGAATCAGCAAGGAACAGGTCTAAATGAATTAAATGATGCATAACAATTCTAAATTAGGCAATTTTAAATGAAGGGTGCATCTTGCATGCAGTGATCATAATAGAACTCATTGAAGAGCATTACCCTGAACTATTAACTTGGTTTCTCTCGAAATAAATTATGTCTGAGTCGAGTATTCTCAGCATTTCTATTTTTGTTGGTGATATTTCAATTTTCTAGCATCTGCTGTACTTCAGTTTGGTGTTACACATTAATGTGAATTTGCGATTTAGAGTAACAAAGCAAAAAATATGATTGTGTTAAGCATTAAAAGAATGTTAATCAAATGATCATAGCAATGATAACTTCAATTTCAAATTATATGGTAATTGTAATCCAGCAAGAATAGCCCAAAGCACTTCCAAGAAGCATTGACAAAGAAAAAAAAACTGTTGCCAATCTACATAAAGCGACATTAAGCAACTAAAACTTTGGTGAAAGAGATAGATTTTAATGCCCCTGTCCCACTTAGGAAACCTGAATGGAAACCTCTGGAGACTTTGCGCCCCACCCAAGGTTTCCGTGTGGTTCCCGGAGGTTGCGGGTGGTTGCCGGAGGTTGCAGGTAGAGGAAGCAGGTCGGGAGACTGACAAAAACCTCCGGGAACCGCACGGAAACCTTGGGTGGGGCGCAAAGTCTCCAGAGGTTTCCGTTCAGGTTTCCTAAGTGGGACAGGAGCTTCACATTAGAGGTGGTGGGAGAGATGGAGAGGCAGACAAGTTCAGAGAGGGAAGCTTAAAGGGCCTGTCCCACATGGGCGTCACTTACGCAACATCATTTACGCGTCACGACGCATGGTGCGCATTCTTTTATCTACTCTACCAATTCCCATCATAATTTTCAACATTAGAAAATTCTGGTATTTTTAATCTGACTACCCCGACTTTCAGTCTGTTGAAGGGTCTCGACCCGAAACGTTACCTATTCCTTTTCTCTAGAGATGCTGCCTGACCCACTGGGCTACTCCAGCTTTTTGTGTCTAACTAGAATATAAATTGTTTGGATAGGTTGAAAATGTGTTAGATCGCTAATTAAGTATTATAAATGAAAAGATATATGATAATAGGTACATCTGTAACTGTATTGTACATAAATAGCCGATGTTATTCTGTCCTTCATTTATAAAAGGTGGAGCAGTACAGTGGCTGTAGAATGGACGGTAAAAAGAAGTGATAATGGATTTTAGGCTACAAACTCATTAAGGACAGAGTTGTGCCAATGACTGCTCTCAAGATTAAAGCAACTGTGTCGAGATGTTCTTAAAAATTAGTCATGCTGTGCTGAGCTCTGTGCCTGTGAGACTCTTGAATTCCTCACCACAAAACACCAAGGCACTACAAGTTAATTTTGTCATGCAAATATATACTTTGAAACGGATACACATAGTGTAAGCACATGCATGCACAGTCTTCAAGACGCTTAAATATCAGTCACTTTTGGTTTCATCTTTTGGTTTAGCTTGCTAAGCTAAGATACTGAACCCAGAAAAAAAAAAAAAAAGATCTGATCTCAGCTCTCACAGGGAATCTTATATATGGATCCAACGTTGCACTTAGACTATTCTCATTAATCACTGAGCATGTTGGTTGGCTCACTACATCATGGGAATATGTTTCACATATGCAAAAACTGAGTGGAATTGTAAATGGGTCACCAAGAGACTGCCGTATTTTGGACAGAATCAGCTGATACAAAAAAATATATTCAGGGTTCAAGAGAAAACATTGCAAGTGCCGGAAATCTGAGAAAAAGGAAATAAAGAAACAGAGCAGCAAGCAACTGTGGAGGGAAAGACAGACCACCCCCCTCTCCAGTGCTTTCCCCTGCACGAAATGCAGCATCTGTCCCTACACCTCCTCCCTCACATCCATCCAGGGATCCCAGCAGCCTTTCCAGATGAGTCAGAGGTTCGCTTGAACCTCCTCTGTCCTCGTCCAATGCATTTGGTGCTCCCGATGTGGCTACCTTCACATCGGCGAGAGCAAGAGCAGCCGAGGCGACTGTTTCGCCTGAACATATGTGCTTGGTCCCCCTGAGTTTTTCTCCCTTCACAAATATTTTAGGGACTTTCTTACTACGTCAACAAGGTTTCAGAAATTAAGAATCCCCTTTACTAACAATCATGTAGTTGTCAATGTGAAGTTCAACTAATGACAAAAAGCAGGTTCCAGTACTGTTAGACAAACAGAAAATCCTAGAAATGCAAGCAATCCCTGCATTAAGGCAATGGAAATTTCCCCTTACAGAATACACAGACTACTATCCAAAAATTGTGATTCAAAATTAAAATTGCCCTTAGTAACAAGAAGTTGAAGATGTTCGTAAAAGCTCTAGCCAATTGGTCTGCACAGGTTTTAAAAGGTCAACCAGATACACCATCAGTACAGGACGCTTTCCGAGAGTTCATCCTTGTGAAGGCTCTTCTGACATTAATGCTGTAACCTCAATCACTGAAGCCAGTGAGGGCTATGGGGGCTGGAGAGAGTACATCGATGTAATTTGAGGAAGGACATCCTTGCTATTGAGGCAGTGCAGCGTAGGATCACGAGGTTAATCCCCGGGATGGCGGAACTGTCATATGAGGAAAGATTGGAAAGACTGGGCTTGTATTCACTGGAATTTAGAAGGATGAGAGGGCATCTTATAGAAACATATAAAATTATAAAAGGACTGGACAAGCTAGATGCAGGAAAATTTTCCCCAATGTTGGGGAGTCCAGAACCAGGGGCCACAGTCTTAAAATAAAGGGGAGGCCATTTAAGACTGAGGTGAGAAAAAAAAATTTCACCCAGAGAGTTGTGAATTTGTGGAATTCTCTGCCACAGGAGGCAGTGGAGGCCAAATCACTGAATGAATTTAAAAGATAGAGCAAGCGGAATCAAGGGATATGGGGAGAAGGCAGGCACGGGTTACTGATTGTGGATGATCAGACATGATCACAATGAATGGCGTTGCTGGCTCGAAGGACCGAATAGCCTCCTCCTGCACCTATTTTCTATGTTTCTATGATGTTCTTCTTTTTGAAGCGAGCATAAAAAGCATTGAGATCATCACACTTGATGACGTGCTGTCACTTAAGCTCCACCTTGATTTCACTTTGGCAACCCGGTGATGTAGCTGTAGAGGTGAGGCCTTACCATGCCAGAGACCCAGGTTCAATCCTTACTACAGGTGCTGTCTGTACGGTATTTATATGTTCTTCCCATGACCTGTGAGTGTTTTCACCGAGATCTTTGGTTTCCTCCTATACTCCAAAAATCTACAGGTTTGTAGGTTAATTGGTTTGGTATAAGTATAAATTGTACCCAGTGTGTGTAGGATAGTGTTGATATGCGGGGATTGCTCGTCGGTGCGGACCTGCTGGGCCGAAGGGCCTATTTTTGCGTTGTATCTCTAAACTAAATCAAACCCCTATCACAACTGCCGAATGTCCGTCTCATCCTCCTGTTAAGACTGAAAGTAGCCTTTCGCTTTTCTGATGGCCTTACGGAGGTCATACCTGAACTTCAGATATGACCCTGTATTGTCAGACTTGAATGCCCAAGATCTAATGGTCAGTATATTGTGGGCTTCCTGGTTCATCCAAGGCTTCAGGTTAGGAAACTTCACCATTTCCGACACTTCCTCAAAGCTCATAATTTTTCATCTTCCACAGTTCCTTTAAACTTAGGGGGTTCATTGGAAAATGTATTTGACTCCAGTGTAACATTTGTTTTTAATTGAATATTTCACTTCTGTGAATTTGTACTAGTGTGATAAAGTATTAACTTCCAAGAGTCCAAAAACATCTGCGTGTCTGGTACCAAAGTCCAAAGTGTGCTTGACTAACAGTCTTACTATATTCCAATGAAGGCCTAACCAAGTATCGGGAGGGTTCAGCATGATATTTTTTTTTAAAAACACAGAACATTGTACAGTGCAGCACAAAAACAGGCCCTTCGGCCCACAATATCTGTGCTCAACATGATGCCAAGACCATTTTTTATCTACCGGCAGATAATCCCATATGTCTCCACTCCATGTAAATCCTTAAATGCCACTATTGTATCTGCATCAACCACCACCCCCTCACAGAGCGTGGCAGGCACTCATCACCCTCTGTAAAAAAATTGCCCTGCATATCTCCTTTAAACTTTGCTCCTCTCACCTCAAAGATATGCCCTCTAGTATTTTTTTTTCTATTCTGTGAAAAAAGGTACAAACTGTCTACCCTATCTATTCGCAAACTCCAAGCACAAATTCCCTTCTTGATCATATCTAGCTTTTTCCTACTATCATCAGAACGTGGCACCAGGAGTAATCTAGAGATCACTACCCTTGGGATCCTACTTTTGAATATTTTGCCTAATTCCCTCTAATTTTTTCACAGTTTCTCATCCCTTTTTCTACCTATGTCATTTGTGCCGATGTGCACAATAACTTATGGCAGCTCACCCTCTAGAGAGTCTTCTGCAATCGCTCTGAGACACCCAGGACCCTGGCACCAGGAAGGCAATACACCTTCCTGGAGATTTGTTTGCTACCACAGAATCTCCTGTCCATCCTCCTCATTAACGAGTCATGATGGCTCTGTCTGATATTTCATAGAAACATAGAAAATAGGTGCAGGAGTAGGCCATTCGACCCTGCACCGTCATTCAATATGATCATGGCTGATCATCCAACTCAGTATCCTGTACCTGCCTTCTCTCCATACCCCCTGATCCCTTTAGCCACAAGGGCCACATCTAACTCCCTCTTAAATATAGCCAATGAACTGGCCTCAACTACTTTCTGTGGCAGAGAATTCCACAGATTCACCACTCTCTGTGTGAATTTCTTTTTCTCATCTGGGTCCTAAAAGACTTCCCCCTTATCCTTAAACTGTGACCCCTTGTTCTGGACTTCCCCAACATCGGGAACAATCTTCCTGCATCTAGCCTGTCCAACCCCTTAAGAATTTTGTAAGTTTCTATAAGATCCCCCCTCAATCTTCTAAATTCTAGCGAGTACAAGCCGAGTCTATCCAGTCTTTCTTCATATGAAAGTCCTGCCATCCCAGGAATCAGTCTGGTGAGCCTTCTCTGTACTCCCTCTATGGCAAGAATTTCCCTTCCCAACTGTGCCTCAGAGCCAGGCCCAACACCTCACCTGCTGCTGTTCGCCCCTGATGAATCCTCCCCTACAACAGTATCCAAAGGAGCATACCTGTTGTCATAGTAAAGGACCCCAGGGATTCCTGCACTCTCTTTTCTGGTGATCACCCATCTACTTCATGCCTGTACCTTAGGTGTGGTATTGTAACTCCTACCTATGACACAAAGTCATGTTTCCATATACTTCCATAATTCTATAATGCTTTGCCTCCTTCAAAGATTTGTGAATACGCACCCTCAAGCATTTTTTACTACCCAACCCACAGAAAAAAGGCCACAAATCTGCATCCATGGATACCCAATGAGTAATGAACAAAATACTTTCCTTAGGTTTGACTGCCAAGATGACATTTTATTAAATTTCAGTTAAGATAAAGTCAGATTGCATTACAATTCTCCTATTTTAGTCAAATGTATTAACTAGACAACTATTTTGATTCTTTTCCCCCAAGTGTATAATTATGTCCAATTTATTTTCAGTGTTCATGCAGTCTGCAAGTATCATATTTTAATGTGCTCAAGGCTTTTATATAAAATGTGATCATTCTTTCAGGATGTGGCCAGCATTTAAGGACACCTTAATTGCACAAACAGTGGTTTGCTCAGAGAACGTTTAGAGTTAACTGTGTTGTCAGTCTAGAGCCACATACAGGCCGACCAGGTAAGAATTAGCCAACCTTTGTTTTACCCCGGAAGACATTGGGGAAGCAGATTCTTCACAATAGTTTCATCTTCAAAGTAGAACATAGAAAATTACAGCAAAATAACATGCCTTTTGGCCCTCGAGGTCTCTTGATGTGATGTTGATAAACTCATCGGCCGGCATAAAATTAATATCCCTCCATTCCTTGCATATTCATGTGCCCATCTAAAAACCTCTCAAATGTCACTGTATCTACCTGCACCACCACCCCTGGCAGCACGTTCCAGGCACCTACGACCCTCTGTGTAAAAAAACATGTCCCGCTAAACATTGCCTCTCTCACCTTAAAAATATGCTCTCTAGTCTTTAACATTTCCACCCTGGAACGAGACTGTTTTATTTTTAAAATATCCATATTATGAACTGAATTTAAACTCCACAGCTGCAAAAATAAGTTTTAGTAGTGCTAGTAGCAATCACTGTCACCACTGTACCATATCGCTGTTCTATTTTTGTTTGCAACTTCTTCATTAATCGGCTTTGAAATTTTGTTTAGATTTTGCATACCATTACCATTAATGCAAAAATTAGGAAACATTTAAGCTAATTAACTGCATTAATTAGCACTGACAATACAGCACTCAGTTATAAATAATGCTCACAGTCCCCTTTTGATACCATGAGCGTTATGGTATCATGGTACCATAACGCCAATACTACAGACATATCCATCACCAACTGCTTTTCATAATTGAAATTCCCCAGCCAACAATTGTTCTGAGCCTCAAGAGGTTCCATTAATTCAGTTGTACGGGTTTTCCCAATTCATATAATCATACAGATATGCACGTCAACACATGGAATGTTCATTTTTGTGCTGGGAATTCCATGATGAATCGCCGGGTGGCAATATCTATATTACTAAATCTCTGATCTTGACCGCTTATGGCCAACTGTGCTGCGATTTCCGAGAGAACGCCGCCACCTACGGCCGTCATTTTTGGCCACCTCGCTCAGAGCCCCCCTCCGCCGGATGAGTGTGGAGGATTTTTCCCGACGATGAAAAATCAGAGAGATATTAATGTTTTTACAAAATTCCCCATTCTCTCTGCTGCCCCCGCTGGCGGCAGGAGGAGGGACTATAAAACCAGGAAGTGTCGTGCCTCACTCAGTCTCTGCCAGACCAGGAAGCGAGAAGGTTGATGGTGAGGAAAGTTAAAACAGTTAGCAACTGGGAGATCCAGCAAGTCTAGCTGGATGTAGCACAAGTGTTCAACAAAATGGTCGCCTGGTCTATTTTTACTCTCACCATTCACTCAGGCTGTCAAAGGGATACAGCGAGATTTACATTGTTACAGATATGAGTGAAAAATGACCGATGACAGTTTAATCCAAGCAAGTGTGAGGTATTGTACTTTGCGGGGGGGGCATTAAAAATAAGGGGAAAGTATAAAGTTAATGCCGTGAACGCCGACAACGGGGACGGATTTCAGGTACGGGACAGCTAAAGGAAAGCCGTTTATTTTACATATAAACGTGCTTCTTAGGATTACCTTAATCCACATTTTACATCGAAAAGGTGATTTAGGTCACATACGAACCGGCAGTATTTTTCCTGCAAATATGGGGTTTAAATTCACCGCAACCGCATCGTTCCAAACGATCGCGTTACACAAAATCCCACTCGCAAGATGATTTAAATGGACATTAATTTACAGAAATTAAACACTAAATTCCTACCATTTGGCCCATAAATTCATGACAATGAGATTTAAAAATCATGTTATATTGTGAATTCTTGTGTGAATGATATTTGGATAGTTAGGCTATTTAAAAATGTTAATCTTTTCTTAAGAAATGGATAGATGTTTAGATCTAGTAATTGAATTTTGTAATTAGCTACAATTGGGTAACTAACCAATGATATGCTTTAATTTCTGGTCATCCAAGTAAGATTGTTTCATATTTGTTTCAGAATACTTCAATCTATAATAACTGAAAATAACTGAAAAATTATTTCAGTTCTCTTAGTTTTTAAGAAAGTTATGGGCTTTTGATTGTCCTCGATCACAGCTTTTGAGTTCAGTCAATGGAAAAGCAATAGGGAACAAGATGCTGATTTCCGAGTATGAAAATGGCCATACTTTTTTTAATACTGAAGATATGAAAGTGAATTAGGTGTCAAATTAAACTTCTTTTTATGCTTTATCTGATGGGATAAATTGCAGACTTAATTTTTTAAATCTCAAAATGTTGTAACATTGCTAGAATGATGTGCTTGCCTTCATCAGTCAAGTCAATAAGAGTCAGGAAGTCATGTGGCAGCTTTATAAAAACTTTGGATGGGGCACATCAGAAATATTGTGTTAAGTTCTAATTAACCCATTATAGGAAAGATACGGAGGCTTTGGAGAGGGCGTAGAAGGGAGTTCCAAGAATGCTGCCTGGATTAGAGAGTATTAGCTACAAGGAGATGTTGAATAAGCATGCACTGTTGGAAGTTGAGTAAAGCATTGAAATAAGTATATAACATTTTGAGAGGCATAGATAGGGTAGACAGTCATAACTATTTGGGGGGATTTATCAAAGACTGAAAGACATCGTTTCAATGTCAGAAGGCACAGTTTAAAGGAGATGGGCAGGATAAGTTTTACCTTTAAACACTGAGTGATGGATGCCTTGAATTTGACACAAGGGATGATTTTTGAAACAGATAGACAGTGGTGTTTAAGAGGTTTTAAGATAGGCACATGGATATGCAGGAAATAAAAGGATATGGAACACATTCAGGCAGTGGAGATTAGCTTGGCATCATGTTTGACCAAGACATTGATGGCCGAAGGGCCTATTCCTTTGCTGTACTGCGCTATGTATGTTCTATGAATTTCAATTTAGTTCATTATAGAGGACACGAACAGTTGCTTTTTGCTTGTTCTTAATGCTTGAAAACCAAATAATCGGATTTTGCTAAACATACCAAAAAGTAAATCCTAAATGAACCAAAAACAATAAAAAGTCGTCCTCTACACTGCAGACCATTGTGCTTCTATTTTGTTTCCAGACAAAGATAGTAATTGAGTGAAATATTTTCCACTAGTATATAGCATATGCAGGGCCGGTGCTAGGAATTGCGGGGCCCAATTAGAAAACTGATGGCGGGGCCCCTACTCTCAGGGCCGGCCTTAGGGGGTGCGAGGCCCAATTGGGAACAATTTTGGTGAACCCCAGATTCCCAGCCAAGGTGTGTCAGCCCAGTTATTTAGTATATATTATGAAATTGTACACTAGGGTGTGATGGATTCTACACTGTGTGAATCTCTCCTGCTCCCTCCCGTTTGACTGTCAGTAGCTCCGCTGCTTCCAACCTTTACCGTAGCAGCTAATTAGCATTAAACTGCATTATGTGATTGGACACAATGCCCTTGGAGACAGCGGCTGATTGGACGGGAGGAGATCTATTTGTTGATTGGACGGGAATTTTAAAGCAAGCTGGTTGGTGATTGGATGCAACCCCCTTAGAGACAACGATTGATTGGCCGCCAAACAAAATTGTCAAATCTGTAACAAAGATCGCGGGTCGGTGCGAACTCAGTGGATCTGGTTGTATCTCCAAACTAATCTGGTTGTATCAACCAGACTATCTGGTTGTATCTCCAAACTAATCTGGTTGTATCAAGCAGACTATCTGGTTGTATCTCCAAACTAAACTGGTTGTATCAACCAGACAACCAGAAGGGTTTCGGCCCGAAACGTCGCCTATTTCCTTCGCTCCATAGATGCTGCTGCACCCGCTGAGTTTCCCCAGCAATTTTGTGTACCTTGTATCAACCAGACTATCTGGTTGTATCTCCAAACTAATCTGGTTGTATCAACCAGACTATCTGGTTGTATCTCCAAACTAAACAGTATAACATGCAGGTACATTCATTTAAAATTCAGTGATTATCTCACATGATTTCTCACTGTGTAAAGCTCAATATCTGACCAATTTCTGTTTAACACGTTTGGTCTGCCGTGAGCATTTTTCTCTCCCAAAATAATTCACATCTAGCAAACCGATCAACGAACCAGACAGCAGTTGGACGCAGTCATAGAACCATAGACAATAGGTGCGGGAGTAGACCATTTGGCCCTTCGAGCCTGCACAGCCATTCAATATGATCATGGCTGATCATCCAACTCAGTATCCTGTACCTGCCTTCTCTCCGTACCCCCTGATTCCTTTAGCCACAAGGGCCACATCTAACTCCCTCTTAAATATAGCCAACGAACTGGCCTCAACTACATTCTGTGCCAGAGAATTCCAGAGATTCACCACTCTCTGTGTAAAAAATGTTTTTCTCATCTCAGTCCTAAAAGATTTCCCCTTTATCCTTAAACTGTGACCCCTTGTTCTGGACTTCCCCAACATCGGGAACAATCTTCCTGCATCTAGCCTGTCCAACTCCTTAAGAATTTTGTAAGTTTCTATAAGATCCCCCTCAATCTTCTAAATTTTAGCGAGTACAAACCGAGTCTATCCAGTCTTTCTTCATATGAAAGTCCTGACACCCCAGGAATCAGTCTGGTGAACCTTCTCCGTACTCCCTCTATGGCAAGAATGTCTTTCCTCAGATTAGGAGACCAAAACTGTACGCAATACTCCTGGTGTGGTCTCACCAAGACCCTGTACAACTGCAGTAGAACCTCCCTGCTCCTATACTCAAATCATTTTGCTATGAATGCTAACATACCATTCGCTTTCTTCACTGCCTGCTGCACCTGCATGCCTACTTTCAATGACTGGTGTACCATGACACCCAGGTCTCGTTGCATCTCCCCTTTGCCTAATCGGCCACCATTCAGATAAAAGTCTACTTTCCTGTTTTTGCCACCAAAGTGGGTAACCTCACATTTATCCACATTATACTGCATCTGCCATGCATTTGCCCACTCACCCAGCCTATACAAGTCACCTTGTAGCCTCCTAGTTTAGAGGGGTTTAAAGGGTTTAGAGATGTTTAGGGGGCTTCAGATGGGTTCAGATGTGTTTAGAAGTGTTGTAGCGGGAAATAGGGGGGGGGGGGGGGATAGACGGGGTTTAGAGGTGTTCAGAGGGTCCCAGAGGGGTTTAGAGACGTTATAAGCCCCCCGTGAGAAATTGTATTTCTCTGAAATTGAAGATAGACATAAAGCTGGAGTAACTCAGCAGGACAGGCAGCGCAGCGACTCTGGAGAGAAGACCCTTCTTCAGACTGAATTGAACTCTCGTCGGTGAGAGTACTTGTGATTGTCTGAAGACGGGTCTCGACCAGAAACGCAACCCTCTCCCCAGAGCCCATGCCCGTCCCGCTGAGCCACCTTCAACTTCAGAGCCAAACAAAAAACACAGAGTGCTGGAGGAACTCAGCGGTCAAGGCGGCTGCCTCACCCGCTGGGTTTCTCCAGCATTTTTGTCTACCGCTAAACGTCAATGATTCCGGGAATGCTGAGGAGACAGGGTGATAGAGAGGGAGTGGGAGAGCTAGAGAGAGACGAGATGGTGAGCGGGAGAGAGAGAAGGAGGGAGAGAGAGAGCAAAGCACAGAGAGACACAACGTGGGTCGGTAGGTGAATGACTAACCTGCCCACCAGGAAGAAGCCCCTTCTCGCGGTCCGGGGCCCTCACTCATGATGGTGAGTTTAAAGAAATTCTCAATGTGTCATCGATCTACATTCCTCAGTAAATGTAATTGTGTTTTAAACAAGAATTTATGACGCCGCGTGAATTTTATACAAAGGAACACGGCGTCATTAATACTCATTCAAAACACAATAACATTTACTGAGGAATGTGGATGGATGCAGATTGATATAACAACTTGTTAACAACTTCATGTTAAGAAGTGCTAACAGTACTAGTTAACAAATCGTTTGTGTCTGATGGCCGTGCAGCGGTTGTTATACATGGTCGTTTAAAAAAAAAATCCGCATGGCGAATTAAAAAATATGATCTTTATTTAACAAAGAGAATTCGTATTTCCGTACGAAATACGGAACATTAGTGCGGGGCCCCCATTAGGCGCGGGGCCCAATTAGGGGCAATCGGTCAAATCGGCTTAAAACCGGCCCTGAGCATATGTGCACATATATTAAGGTACAATGAAGACACATCTGCATTGTCATCCACGCATGAGACTCACAGCCCAACAATGTTCAGAAAGCCCATATTTTTTTCTAAAAATAATTAAAAGGGCAGACAGCAAAGCTCGTATTTGCTGTTAATACCTCATCTTTGAGAAGCTGAAGGTGGACAGCCTTCATAAATCGAGAAAATCAATGTGGCAAATGTTCTTTCATAACATTATCCAAGATTTCAGCCCAATAAAGATGACTGAGAGGCAATGAATGTCTAAGATATATTGAAGGAAGACATTAAGATGATAGCTTGTCCATACAACAACCGCCGTAAGATTCGGTAAGTTTCTGTAATGCATCCAGGGGATAATATAAGCACTGCAAATGGCCACATGTTCTTGAAGCTGATGAATGAAGAGCTAATCAAGTGGATTTGCTTATCCTGGATAAGTTGAGTTCCAAGGAGTTATGGCTATACATATCCAGGCAAGTTGAATGCCTCTTATCACAATCCTTACTAGTGCTTTGAGGCTGGACGAAGTAACTCTTGCCTCTTGGTTTCCTGGTCCTTCAAAAATATTCCAAATGGAATTTAAACTGGAGGTGGTGGAGGGTGGACTTAAGCAAAAAAGGGTTCTTGGGGTTATCTTAATTTTAGTTGTGTCTGGTTGGGTAACTATGGTAGGGTGAAGACTATTCCATGCTTTAATTGTGCGGGGAACTCCATAGAGCAGCCAGCATCTCTGAATAGAAGAAATTGGGTGACGTTTCGGGTAGAGACCCTTCTTTAGACTCCCTCTGGTTTTAGTGTTTTTAGTTTAATTTAAAGATACAGAGTGGAAACAGGCCCTTCGGCCCACGCCGACCACTAATCACCCGTACACTAGTTCTATTCCACACATTAGCGACCATTTTGGGTTGGGTCTGAAAAAGGTTCCTGCACACCTTTGGAATGTGGAAGGAAACAAGAGCACCCGGAGAAAATCCATGCGATCAAAGGGAAAAGGAGCAAACTCCATACAGGCAGCACCCATATTAAGGATCAATTCCGGGTCATTGGCACTTTTAGGCAGCTCATGTCTCAGGTGGGACGGCACAATGGTGCAATGGTAGACTTGCTGCCTCACATGCCAGAGATCTGTGTTCGATCCTGTCCTCGGGCACTGTCTGTGTTGAATTTGCACATTCTCCCTGCAAGCGTGTGGGTTTCCTCCCACATCCCAAAGACGCATTGGCTTTGTAGGTTAACTTGTCTTTGTAAAATTGGTCCTGATGTGTAGGGAGTGGGTGACGAAAGTGGGATAACAGAATCAGCGGGTGAGGCAGCATCTATGGAGTGAAGGAATAGGCGACGTTTCGGGTCGAGACCTGTCTTCAGACTGATGTCGGGTGGTGGGGGGGGGGGGGCGGGAAAATGAAAGGAAGAGGTGGAGACAGTAGGCTGTGGGAGAGCTGGGAAGGGGAGGGGAAGGAGGGAGAAAGCAAGGATTACCTGAAATTGGAGAAGCCAATGTTCATACCGCTGGGTGTAAACTACCCAAGCGAAATATGAGGTGCTGTTCCTCCAATTTGTGGTGGGCCTCACTCTGGCCATGGAGGAGGCCCAGGATAGAAAGGTCAGATTCGGACTGGGAGGGGAAGTGCTGAGCCACCGGGAAATCAGGTTGGTTATTGCGAACTGAGTGGAGGTGTTGGGCGAAACGATCGCCAAGCCTGCACTTGGTCTCACCGAGGTTGATCATAAGCTGAATAATCCAACCACATTTTTGTTTGGAAGTGGAAAGAAATAGAAATTGCATTCATTGCAACGTGCACAAAGAGTTGAGATACAGTATTATAATTTTGCTGCATGTCATTGTGGTATATATCATGTCTTGATTGGTGAATATGTTTAGTTTGTGACTTTATTTGAAGCAGAAATAATATGTGAATTGAGCATAATTCCAACTGGTAACTACGCACTTCGTCCAAGCAGATTATCGCACGCGTCATGCAAGCCATCTTAAATGACCACCTAAACTGTCATTTGGCAACTTAAAAAGCTGCCTAGGTTACCCAGCTGACAACAGAGAAAGAAAGTTAAGTGAGAGCCCTGTAATACATTTCAATTGTGTAGGAAGGAACTGAAGATGCTGGTTTATACTGAAGATAGACACAAAATGCTGGAGTAACTCAGCAGGTCAGGCAGCATCTCTGGAGAGAAGGAATGGGTTACGTTTTGGGTTTTCAGACTGAGTCAGGAGAGAGGGAAACTAGCGATATGGGAGGGTACAAAGAGCATGTAAGGTATGAAAAGAACATATCAAGGCAGACGATGTTCAAGGAAATGTATAATGGTTCAATTATTTGGTGTCATTAAAATAAAGTGAGTACTTTTCTTTAATTTACACATTTAAGGCATTTTCCTTGATGTTGATCCTTTACTTTTAAAATTCAAATTCAAATGTAATCTTGATTGTGGTTGGCTGGGTGATTTATTTTGCTAAACGTATGCTAGGGAGATGTGATGTTCCCACTTTAAGCCAGTCTCATCACTATCTGGTAATCAATAAGTGATTGTGATGGTGGGGGGGGGGGGGGGGGGTTAAAAAAAAAGTGAGGTTGGAGCTGAAACAAGATGAGCTTTACCCCTTTGGTCCTTAATCCAGCTGGAAAAATTTGAGATTGACAATTAAGTCCTACTTCCTAACATCCATCACCTTGATGAGTACAAATTTATAATTTTCTTCAGTTTAAGATGGCAGTACACATTATAATAACGAGACCCTCAAAAAGAAAAGATGAATCATTAGTAATTAATATTTCCTCATTGTAACTGTACATTATCACATTGTTATTAATTTGGTAAAGCTCCTCAATTAATGTTAATTTCTGAACTAACATCTTAGTTGCTAATTAGCATAGTAAATCACTGTTCATTATTTTTGCTATTATTTTCTGAATGGGTCACATTTCATTTTTGTCAATTAAACAGATCCAAAATGGAAGAAACTGCACATGCAGTTTAATGTTGATAAATGTGAGGCTATCCAGTTTGGTGGCAAAAACAGGAAGGCAGATTATTATCTGAATGGTGTCAAATTGGGAAAAGGAGAAGTACAACGAGATCTGGGTGTCCTTGTTCATCAGTTACTGAAAGTAAGCATGCAGGTACAGCAGGCAGTGAAGAAAGTGAATGGCATGTTGGCCTTCATCACAAGAGGAGTTGAGTATAGGAGCAAAGAGGTCCTTCTGCAGTTGCACAGGGCCCTAGTGAGACCACACCTGGAATTATGTGTGCAGTTTTCGTCTCCAAATTTGAGGAAGGACATTCTTGTTATTCAGGGAGTGCAGCGTAGGTTCACAAGGTTAATTCCTGGAATGGCAGGACTGCATATGTTAATAGAACGGAGCGGCTGGGCTTGTATAATCTGGAATTTAGAAGGATGAGAGGAGATCTTATTGACACAGATAAGATTGTTAAGGGTTTGGACACACTAGAGGCAGGAAACATGTTCCCGATGTTGGGGGAGTCCAGAACCAGGGGCCACAGTTTAAGAATAAAGAGTAAGCCATTTAGAACGGAGATGAGGAAATACTTTTTTCACATAGAGGGTTGTGAATCTGTGGAATTCTCTGCCTCAGAAAGCAGTGGAGGCCAATTCTTGGGATGCTTTCAAGAGAGAGTTGGATAGAGCTTTTAAAGATAGCGGAGTCAAGGGATATGGGGAGAAGGCACAAACAAGATCAGCCATGATCACAGCTGGCTCGATGGGCTGATTGGCCCACTCCTGCACCTATTGTCTGTTGTCAGTGTAAATCTGTCATCATTGTGCCATCATTGCTGTACAAAGCAATTTCATTTATTTCATAAACTCCCTGCATTATTTCCCTCAACAGAGCATTAGTTTGAAAATAAAATGTCATATTTGTTTAATGAGTGGAACTCATGGAAGACATTTCAATCTGCACATATGATGAGGGCATGGCTGAGAAGAAGCGGGTTAACTGTATATATATTAAATGTCATTTTTAAATTGACTAAAATCATGTAAATGGCATACTTCAGCGATGGCACTCGAATTATAATAAGCAGTGTTCCAGCTTAAAAATCTGCGTGTGGATTAGAATATATCAGTGGCAATAAATAACCAACTTTAGCTCGTAAAGTATAGTTACCCAACATATAAAGCCAAAAACATTAAAATTGAAAATTAGCTTATGGAAAAAGGAAAGAGAAACAAAGAAGATCAGTCTTCTGCTGTCGGCTGAAAGATTATTGGCTTGAAAGGTTAATTTTATTTCTCCCTCCACTGATGTTGTTTAGCTGGCTGAATATTGTCTTCGCTGGCTAAAGGGTCTCGACCTGAAATGTCATCCATTCCTTCTCTCCAGAGATGCTGCCTGTCCCGTTGAATTACTCCAGCATTTTCTGTCTATCTTCTGAATATTTCCAGCGTTTTTTTTCATTATAGGATGAGGAATGGGGACATCACAATTACTATAAACAAAATAATAGTAATCAAAACACTCACATTTGATGATAGCCCAGATCAAATACTTACAATCCCAAGATTTTAGAATTAGGTGAAAACAACAGTTCTCTTAACTGTAAATGGTACAATGTTTTCACAAAATGGAATTCCTTTCCTTTCAAGCTTAGAGGAGAAAATTACATGTCACTCTGTTGCTGAAGGAAGGTGAGAAAGACAAATTGAAAGCAGAGAATTATAGACTGGTAAGCCGTATAACCGTCATCAGAAAATTACTGGAGTTTATAACCCAAGGATACGGTCGTTGAACGTTGAAAGTTTTCAACTGATAAGGACTAGAAGCTGACTGCAGATGAAATATGAATATTGTTGCAGAGCCGACGAGTCAAAATAGTTGTTAGGAATCGCAAAAAAATTTATTTTGTCAAATTTCAGAAGACATATCCACCTGAATAGGAAAGTGGCAGGGTGGCAAGAGACAGTAAATAAGATGAGGAGTAGACTTTCAATCTGGCAAGATTCCAATGTTCCAGGGATTATGTGTTGCGGCCTCAGCTATTCATTGTTTTTGTATGTGCCTAAAATGATGGAACACAAGTCTATATACACAAGATTCTAATACAAGAAAACGTGAGGTTTTTCACTTTGAATATAAATAAGATAGAAGAGAGCACTTTCTAAATAATGAAAAGTGAAAATCAGCGGTGATCCAAATAGAATTAAAGGTCCAGACGATTACTATATACAAAAAATAATCAAGAAGTGTAATTGATAGTGCAACTAGAATACAAATGGTTGGAAAAGAGGTGCGAGTTGTACAAAGCCTTTGTTAGTTCACTTTGGGCATTTCTAAGTATTGACCTTGGAAGGCAACAGCAATGATTTTCCTGAATAATACCTGGACTTTAATCTGGAAGATAGAAGACAATCGTAACTATATAGTACTGGGTCACAATTCAGTCGTGTTCTCCTTAAAAGTACTTCACAATATCAAGAGAAATACCCATCCATAGCTCCAAACGCACCTCTTACCGAGACCATTCTCTGACCTCTCCCCAAATGGCTTGCTTCGCCAATGTCTAAACATCCACAAGACACTCCATCAACAAAGTGCCCAGTCACTCGACCCATCCCCGTGCACCAATATGTCAAATCAGGCTCCAGATGCCCATCATTAGAACTGCGTAGTGTAGCACAAGAATACGCACTTCAGCTCACAATTGTGCTGAACATGATGCCAGGAGCAACTATCTGCCTACACATAATCTATATCCCTCCATTCACTGTATACCCATATGCCTATCCAAAAGTATCTTAAATGCCATTAGCGTATTTGCCTCAAGCACCAATCCTGGCAGTGTGTTCCAGGCACTCGCCATCCTCTGTGTAAAAAGTTTCTGCTGCACATCTTCTTTAAGCTTTGTCCTCGCAATGCAGTGGATCCACTGCTGAATGCATTAGCAGCAGCTTCATAACAAAAAGGTCATCATGGAACAAGTCTACAGCCACACTTTAGAGCACATAACAGTTTATGAGCCAGAACCTTTCCTGATATTGCTGCTCAAATATTTCTGCAATATTCCCTTCAGACTTAATCAGAATTTTTAATAAAGCATGTGTTACTTGGGTTTAGAAAATCAGGAATAGAATAAAGTGGTTATGCTAGAACTTAATCAACCACCTTATCTATTTGAGGAATTATCCCTAAAGGCCTTAAAGCTGGAAGCTAATAATATATCGATAAGTTGTCATTATTTTAAATAGCAATTGCAATTGAAGCTCTGCGTTTTTGAATGTAAATGATGAAACCAGAATCTGTACAAAATAATATACAGTAGGTATATTAGTTGAGTTTAGCTTCGAGATACAGGGCAGAAACAGGCCCTTCGGCCCACCGGGTCTGTGCCGACCAGCCATTCCCGCATATTAACACTATCCTACACATACGAGGGACAATTTTTACATTTACCAAGCCAATTCACCTACATACCTGTACCCCTTTGGAGTGTGGGAGAAACCCCACGCAGGTCACAGACAGCACCCATAGTCAGGATCAAACCCAGGTTTAAGGCAGCAACTCTACCGCTGTGCCACCGTGCCCTAGAGTGTATCTACTTGAAACATCATGGGTTTGAAAATATAGCAGCCTCTACAGATAAATACGTGCAACGGTATTGGCTACTGATTATACTTTCCACCCAATGCTAAATAAAATTGACTTCAACAAAATGGAAGGTCACAAGGGCAGCTGACAAAATAATTACCACAAAGCAGAATGGATTTACACCTTATGCATGACCATTAGGTTCCATAGTATATGCATCTAGCCTACCAAGCACAAGACTTGCAGCATTACCTATAAACATTAAATGCCACTTGACACCACCTTAAAGAAGCTTACAAAGATTATTTTGGTTTCCGCCATATGTGGGGAAACTAGAAATGAGGTTTCGATTGTGCAATGATAGAAAACTCCGAGAACAATTCATGCAAACTGTTTATTTAACCAAAGTTCAACAGGATATTTGAACTATAAAACTGTAGATGCTGGAAATTTGCAAGATTTTCGTTCAGTCAGGTAGACTGATGTTCTATGTAATGGGTGCCTAAATCATACATTCATAATACTACAATTACAAATGTAATTAAAAAAAATATTCAGCAACATTCGGGGCAGCACGGTGGCGCAGTGCTAGAGTTGCTGTCTTATAGCACGGGAGATCTTGAGCCTGACTACGGGTGCTCTCTGCATGGACTTTGTACATTCTCCCTGTGACCATGTGAGCTTTCTCAGTAATCCTCCCACATTCCAAAGACATGCAGCTTTGTAGGTTAATTGGCTTCTCTAAATCGTCCCCAGTGTGTCGGATAAAACTAGTGTACTGGTCAGTGCAGACCCAGTGGAGAAAAGGACCAGTTTCCACGTTATATCTCTAAACTAAACATGTACACATCAACTGACAAATGATATAGGTCTCAAGTGACATCTGTGGGCATATTAAATGATAACAGAATTTTAGATAATTTAATACAATTTATGCCCTGCATCAAGAAACACTATTATCATTTTATTTCTATATTTTCTACATTCATTAATTCCCATGTTGTCATCTTCTATTATATTTCTAAATGGTTTCCCTCAAAGTTAATTTCACCAATGAACGGACATTGCTATTTCAGTACGAGCTAAGAATCATATTTCTAGCACTCACTTAACATGCACAAGTACCGTCTCAAAATTGTGCTCATGGAACTTTCTGCTATCTCCTTGAAAAAAACACTGTGTGGTCTTTATTTTTCCAGGTTTTCAATTGCAGATAGTTCCTCGTGAAATAAATCAGCTGGTGCTGATCACACAACTGGATCTCAACTTTTTTGTTGATGCAGCATTGTCAGTTTCAATCAATACCCACGGTATTGTTAATCAGTGCTGACAATCAGCAATCATTCACTGTCCTTGGGGCAGTGCAAGCACTGGTTGGCTTGCAAGTTCCCTTGTGACATATTAATTCACCCCACATTTAAATTCACACACCTCATTGCACATCATCTGGTTTTTAATAAGCCTAATACTCAAGCCACAAATGAGCTTTTATTGTTCATGATTTGGCAATTTAATGCATGATTCAGCAAATTACAGTTAGGTTAGGGATGAAGGCTTTCAATTACCGTAGGACTGGGGGAGAAACAAAGTCTTACCCTGTAATATTCTCATCATTTTTTTTTTTTTTTTAAAAGGTAGATGAATCTTATGTTATTTCTTTTTTTTTTTTTAATTTATTTATTAGAAGTAGACATATTATAAAATGTAGTTACATATTATAGTAAAAAAACTTTTCATATACATCAGTCATACATTATTAAAATTTTCCATTATCAATTACTTCTGCTTCTAGTGTTTTTATTTTTTATAGAAAGAGGGAAAAAGAGGGTAGAAAGTTACAAATAAAAAAGAAAGCAAAAAAAAACACAACAGAAAAACAAGGGAGGTGGAATGGGTTACCTGTAATACATCAATGGAGATAGGTTCGTAGGTTATAAAGTATAGCTTTTCATCTATTCCTGAGTTCAAGTTTCAGTTGGGTCCTCGTGCTGTGCCAATCTATCCCTTCAGATAGTTAATGAATGGAGCCCAAATTTTATGGAAAAGATCTTGTTTGTCCATTAAGACAAGTCTAATTCTTTCTAAGTATAGGGTCTCCGACATTTCCGTAATCCACATTTTAATTGTGGGGGTTGTAGGGCCTTTCCAAAATTTTAATATTAATTTTTTTCCGATTATTATACTGTAGTTGAGGAAATTTCTTTGGTTTGTTGTGAGTGTTAAGCTTTGTTCTGATATTCCAAGTATTATTAATTTTGTGTCTGGGTCCAGTTTTGTATTAATAACTTCTGAAGTTATTTCAAAAATATCAGTCCAGAAATGTTTAAGTTTTATACAGTTTGCAAACGTATGTGTTAAATTAGCCTCTAAATGTAGACATTTATCACAAATAGGAGAGATTTGTGGGAAGATTCTATTTAGTTTTATTTTAGAGAAGTGTAGTCTATGTAAGACCTTGAATTGTATTAAAGTATGTCTGGCATTTAATGAACATTGATGTATTTGTTGTAAACTTTCGTCCCACATATCTTTCGTGATAGGATGACCTATTTCATTTTCCCATTTGTATCTATATGGTTCGGTCATCTTATGTGTTATTTCGAGGACCAATTTAAAATTCATCAATAAATAAATGCATGTAAAGAACAGATTTATTAAAATAGAAATGTAAAAGTTGGCAGAATCTCCAAATTGTTGCCACAACTAGCCATTGAACAATGGTGACATACATTCACAGAAATTAAAAAGATAAAAGCACAAGTGACCATTAAATCAAGAAAAAGGTTAGCATGGATTGTAGAATCCATGTGGCAGTGTAAGATTGTAGCATTATTTGTAGAACAAATGGTGGAACATTGTGGAAAATAGTTTTTAAAAAACTCTTAAATTTTCTGTAATAAGATTACTAATTTATTTTGCTGAGTTTATAACCACAGTTATCCAATTTAAAAAAATTTCTAAACAGTTTCCTGAAAAGATTATTTTCACCGGTGAGTGTTTTTTTTTATCATCATCAAAAGATTACAAATCTGAAAGGAAAAAAGGTTAAAAATATTGACAACAATAGATAATTTTGTCCCATGTTCCATGAACACAGTCAGAATATTTTTACTAGGATGGGAAAATCAAATACAAGAGGACATACCATTAAGGTGAGAGGGGCCAAGTTAAAAGATGATGTGCGGGGCAAGTATTTTTACACGGAGGCTGGTCCATGTCCTCCAGAGATGCTGCCTGGCCCACTGAGCTACTCTAGAACTCTGTGTTCTATGCAGGATTCCAGTATCTGCAGTTCCTTGTGTCTCCAATTAATCACTATTGTTAAGTCAGAACCAAAATACCACACATTCTACATTTGAAGACCGCTCGTATCTTTTTGCCCTGGAAGTTTGCATCCATTATGTTCACACTGATATTTCCTTGTGTTACACAAATTAGTTTTCATGCAAAAAAAGTGATCGAAAGACCAAATGGAAGAGCGCAGCACTGGCAAAGAGGAATACGCAGTGCTGGCAGAGTAGTGGTTATAAAACCACTATGAATTGAATATTTGAATGAATATGCCACAATTGTCTCCTGCGACAACTAGCGCACAACAGGTCAACAGCATATAATATTTCACTGACTCTCCACTCTGCTCAGGACCATCTGGTTTGTTTACAGGAACACCTACATCTGACTACTGTTCATCGACTACAGGTCGACATCCTACATTATTATCCTCTATAATCTCATCACCAAGCTCCAAGACCTGGGCCTCTGTACCCATCTTTGCAACTGGATCCTTGAGCTCCGCATCAGCAGACTTCAATTAGTTCTAATCAGTAACATCTCCTTCTCCCTGACCATCAACCCAGGTGCACCTCAAGGCTGTGTGCTTAGCTTCTCACTCTACCGTCTGACACTCATTACTTCATGGACCCATATATATCTATTCAATGTCTTGTTAACACGCCAACATGTTATGTCCTAGGCTAAGTTTTTACTTTCCACAATAATCTTTGATGATGTACTAAAATGATGCTTTAAGGATTCTTGGTCCATCTCTTCACATCAAAGGTTTGAAGATGAGACTTAAGGCGTATTTACTTGCAAATAAAGTCTGATAGCGTTCAGACCCTGAACAGTTATGGCCTAGTAAAAGACAAATGTGATTTACTTTATCTCCATTTTAAAATAAAGTGTCACCTATTTCAGGCAGTTTATAAAGAACTTCCCAATATCCGCCTTGTCAATATCCATTTTCTGCATTTCATGTGGCCCTTCTCACTCTTCTATACTGCAGCAGATACAATCTCTTTCGGAGGTTGGCGGAGTAGGCTTGATGGGCCGAATGGGCCAATTCTGCTATCACATGATCTTAGGATCTTTCAGCAATCAAAGCAATTTTCCAAAGAGGTCTAAAATGTTCTGCACATACAGAATCTGAAGAACCAATCTGAAATTGCATCAACTCTTCGAATAATTTGTCATCTTATGTAATTAACGAGATTCATTCAAATGTATTTAATTATGTATTGGTTAAATTTTCAACCACCTCAACACTTGATCAAATGTAAATTGAACATAAATTAGTCCACTCTAGATTTGGTGTAACTGGAACAAAACTATTGAGATTTCAAAGGATTCACTTGGTCGAGACTATTAAGATGAACTAAAGAATAAATTTTCCTCAGAATGTTGCAAGGCATTAAATTATACAGCACACATCAAAATGTTAACTAAATTATAAACCATAATCACATCTGGCAAACAAAGGATAGATGAAGCTATCAGTTGCTACAGATTGAAGGCTCTGACCAGAAAGGTCACCTGACCTACTGAGTTCCTCTGTTTCCTTTTTTACATTTGTTTTGTTTCCTTTTTTACATATCTCACAAAGTCTTGTATTAGATAAATATAATGAAATCCATACCTATTTGCTTTGGAATTAAAAACAATTTTATCTAAATTGAGATCATAATCGCCTCAGTAAAAATAATCTAAGCAAGATTTTACAAGAAGTCAAACTACTCGAGGAACTCTGCGGGTCAAGCAGCATCTGTGGATGAAAAGGAATGAATGATGTTTTGTGTTGAAACCCTACATCAGGGTTACATCTACATTCCTTTCCACCCTCACCCGCTGAGCTGTTCCAGCACATTGTTTACCACTCCATTTTCCATCATCTACAGTCTCTTATGTCTCCAAGATTTTACACCAATTGAACTGTGAATACAATGGACTCTTGAACATACCTGTGTCCGTAAAATTTCTCCTTTAGTCAACTGCATGTCACCAGTCAGCTCCTTCACCAGGATACCCAGTGGCTCAAGGCGCTTGCTGAAGTATTTTGTCATCTCAGCAGCTAAGGCCTTCATTGGAGCTACATATACAATCTAGGATAAAAGTTGATAAATTTATTAAAACAAACTAAATTATCGGCTCATAAAACCTACGCAAACTGCACTTTATTTTTCAGGCAGCTAAATGAAATGAAGATTAATGTGTGGACCTTGGCCCATAATACAATTATATAAACAGTCATACATTTATTTGAATATTAATTTGGAAATTGACTTAAATTCTGAATCAAGTACTTTGCCATTTCAAAACCTATTGATATGATGCTCTGACTTTATTCATAAACACAAATGCCAGAGCTGGAACACACCTAATTAGATTTGAGACAGTATCCCAGATTTTTCCGATAAATGCCAGTAACTCCCCATAATTGTTGAATCTCCTGATATACAATACAATACAATACAATTTATTTGTTGTCATTTGAACCTCATTGAGGTTCAAACGAAATTTGGTTTCTGCAGTCATACACACAAGAAAAAAGAACCAAGACACAACACAATTTACACAGACATCCATCACAGTGAATCTCCTCCTCACTGTGATGGAAGGCAGTCTTATCTCTCCCCTGCACTCCTCATTCTCCTCCCGATGTCAGAGTCAAAGCCCCCGGCGGGCGATGGTAAGTGTCCCGCGGCCATTAAAACCGCGCTGGGTGATGCAAGGCCGCGCTCCGGGTCTTGGTGTTGGAGCCCCCGGCATGCGCTAACAAGTCCCGCAGCCATTCAAATCCGCGGCGGGCGATGATGTAAGGCCCCGCTCCAGGTACTCTTCTACCCCGCAACTCGGGTGGGAGAAGTCGCCGTTGCGGAAGCCCCTAAAAGCGGTCTCCCACCAGGGACCCGCGGGCACCCGGTGTTACTGTCCACCAGACCTGCGGTAAGCCTCCAAATCTCCGGGGTCGGGCCGCAGCAGCGCGCCACCACAGCTCCACCCGCTTCGAACTCGGCCAGCTCCATGATGGTAAGTAGGTCCGCAGCTCCGCGACTGGAGCCCCAGGTCGTTCCGGTTGGAGGCCGCTCCACGGTGTTCGGCCCCAACGACAACGGAGACCCGACAAATAAAAGGTCGGGTTCTCCTTACAGGGAAAAGATTTTAAAAGTTTCCCCACCCCCCGCCCCCCACACACATACCCAGATAAAAAATAAATAAAAACCACATTCAAACGAGACAAAAAATAATAATAAATAGACAGACGGACTGCAGAGGCCGCTGCGACGTGAGTCGCACCGCCCACCCGATCATGGTAACTATTAGGAAATTCTGGACTGCTGACAAACAATGAACTTCCAGGACAAAAAACAAAGTGCTGGAGGAACTCAGTAGGTCTTCTTCTTCTTGCGTATGGTATGCACACCCTAAAGTTGAAGGACAAGTTGTTCTATTTGATCTTATTTGATTGTGCACACCAGGTTGATTGCATTTGTCGAAACAGGGCGGACCACGTGAAGGTTGCAATCTCCCACCCAAACTGAGTAGGTCAGGCAGCATTTAAGGAGGAAAAGGACAGGCGAGGTTTCAGGTTGGGACACTCTTTCCGAATGATGGCTGGGGGTGGGGAACGGAGTGTGGTGACGCGAGAAAAGTGAAGTTGGGGTGTGTGGCAAAGTCTGGCAAGTGATAGATGCACATGTGGCGGCAGTGACAAAAGCTAGAGATGAAATGGAAACAAAAGGGTATCAGGTGGGGGAGTGAAAAGTAAAGACAGAAGCAGAGATATTGGTGGAAGGGGATGGGGAAGAGGGGAAAGGGGGATAAAAGGGAAATGGGGGGCTTGGAATAGAGATGAAGGGAGATGACCAGAAGGAGGAGAGAAAAGGGAACAAGGTAATGGGGGTGGTTGGAGAAAAGTGTGCGCATAAGGTTAGGGTTCAGAAAGAGTGAATGATGGAGTCAATGGGTCTTACTTGAAAATTGGAGATTTCAGTGTTCATACTGGAAATATGAGGAATTACAGATACTATTATTGTTTAGTTTATTTTTATCCAACGTTCATACCTTTAGGTTGTAAGCTACCCAATTGGACAAAGGTGATGTTCTTTCAGTTTGCGTGTGGCCTCTCTCCGGCAATGGAGGAGGTCATAGACAGAAAGATTGGTATAAAAGTGGGAAGAGGAGTTAAATTGGTTAGCATTTTAAATTAACGGTTAGTGGGCCTTGGCAGATAGAGCAGTAGTATTCAGTGGAATGATCGTCTAGTCTTTACTTGGTTTCGCCAATGTAGCAAAGACCACGCCAGGAGCAACCCTGTTCTCTCCTTCCCATATCGCCAGTTTGCACACATTTCTCCCATTACCGCTGTCACTCTGGTCCTTTCTCCTCCTTGTTCCCTTCATCCCCTTTCCCCTCCCTAATGTCTCTTTCCACCTGTATCCTTCCCTTTGCCGTTACATATCACTCTTCCTCTTATTTCCTGATCTGACAATCTTTTGTCTCATTTTATCTCAGCCTCTATCTGCACCCATCTGCCAATCATCCCGTCGTCTATATCAACGTTGCAATTGCCGCTCCCCCACTCTTCTTTTCCAGCTTTCTCACGCCTACTTCATCGGTGTGAAGGACCCCGAACGGAAACATCACCTACCCTTCTCCTCCAGAGATGCTGCCTGACCCGTTGAGTTACTCCAGCACTTTATGTCTATCTTTGGTCAGAAAGTTTCTGACCAAAAACACCCTCCTCTGCCCATTTCCCTTCACAGATGCTGCCTGGCCTGCTGAGTTCCTCCAGCAGTTTGTTTTTAGCACATGATTCCAACATCAGTGGTCTCTTGTTCCCCCAATGAACCTGCCGAGAGATTCAAACTGCTTTGTGCCAAATAATCTTCAGATTTGTCATGGTGGTGGTGGTGTCAACATCTTGCAATTTCCTAATTTGTTTTATTGTGAAATCAGCATGTTATACCTTTTATTTTTGTAGCCAGGAGAAAGTATAGCAGGTTTCAGGTAATTTACTGCATTTTGGAACTAACTGAGTTAATTTGAATATTTGTAATTGCTTATAAATACTTCTAATATTTTGCATTTTTAAGTGCTTTTTATACAATTTATTGTTTTTTTTTAAACCTTTCATGAACATTAGTGGATATTAATAAATATTCCAGTTCCTTGAGTGCTTTAATAGTTGATTCAGCCTGGAAGATGACCTCACCAGCTACCAAGGTATTCCTAAGATATTTTCAACTGGACAGTCACCAATCAGACCGAAAATGGCCTCAGGAATCAATGTGCCCATGGAAAGGCCACTTCCAGTCATGGAGGATGGACATGTGGGGGGGGGGGGGGCAGGGCGGGGGAGCAGAACTCTAAAGGAATTCTGGACAATTAATTATATTTTTTATGCTTTTTATCCCCAGATTAAACTTCATTAAATTTGCACCTTGAACTCATCCTTTCTGATTACTCCTTGTCGAATGTTCTGGCGAATTTCATGCAGAACACAAAGCATAGCGATGTTTGTTTTCCCAGCTCCAGTCGGGGCGCAGATCAGCATGTTCTCATTGGTGTTGTAAGCTGTCTCAAATACTATTGACTGGATACGGTTCAGTTGCTTCATCCCTTTGAAAGCGATCTGACCAATCTGAAAGGTAATGCATGAAAATTACTTTAAATAAAAAAAACTGCAATTTCACAGACCAAGAAATCTCAGAATGCTGTGCAAGAAGAATGTGGTGCCTTTGAATGTAAGACACAAAGCAAGTCTACACATAAAGCATGTAATTGTGAAGCCAAACAAAACGTGACACTTTATTAAGAGATGGAGTATAATAATATGGAAGTCTTGTTCCAAGTGTATAGGGCACATTAAGAATTATCCTTAATTGCAAAGCATAAAAGATGAACATTCTAACCCATTATTGATTCCCCATTATATGTTGAGAATTTATAATTTGAATTGTAGATTATTGTGAAATGCATCTGTTCACATTAGCTGGAAATTTGTTTTAGAGTTTACAGGAAAATTAACAGTAGAGGCATATTGTTGTCACAAGGTGGATACAAAATTACATTCATACAAATAAACATTAATTACTCGATAGCACAAAGGAAGCAAATTAAATAAAACAGCACAAGATGTTTTGTGTTTAAAAAGTTGTATTAACAGTTCAAAGTAAACAATGCTAAATGAAAGGAAATTAAGGGTATGTAACCCACCCGTTTATAACACGAGTAGAAAAACTGGCAAACACAAAAAATGTGTCGAGGGCTTCCAACAAAGTCAAAGTCAATTTTATTTGTCACATGCACCCGAAGATGCAGTGAAATGAATTTGCTGGCAGCGATACACTTAAAAAGAACACACAATACATAATACAATTTAACACAAACATCCAACAGGCAACAAAGTTCAGCCAGTCCTCCTCCTTTGTTCACCCTTGGTCGGGGCCATAAACCCTCCGTAGTCGCCGCTACGGACGGCCCGATGTACAGGCCCTCTCGTCGGGATGATCAAAACTCCAACGTCGGGACGGTCAAACACACTCTACGGCTTGGAGGTCCCGAATCGACACTTTCCTACCAGAGACGGCGGCTTCAGGCCGGCGCAGGCGGTCAGAGCCCTTCTCCGGTGATCCCCGGCAAGGGATTCCAGTCTCCGGATGGTAAGTCCACGCCACGCACGCGGCTAGAAGCTCCGCAGACAACAGCCCCACGGTGCCAAAGTCACCAGGCCAGCTATCGGAGCACTGCTCTCTGGCGACCCCTGGCAAGGGTTTGCCCGCTCCACGATGGAAAAGTCCATGCTGCGCCTGCTGCTGATGCTCCGGGCCCGACTCTAGGAAAGGCCAGTCCAATCCATGATGTTAGGCCGCGAGGGAGGCGACATGGAAAAAGTTGCCTCTCAGTCGAGGTGGCGACCGAATACGGTTTCCCCCTTTCCCCTCCCCACCACCCCCCACACAAGACACACCAAGAGATACCTGAACTAACATTAGACACACCAAAAAAGTAAAAATAACAAACACGCTGCTGGCAGGGCAGCCGACTCGCAACGCCCCCACCGACATTACATGGTAATATAATATACCCAAAGATTTTGCTCTGAGACCGAGATTCTGCATTTCATATTTTATAATTTTAAGCAAACTGTTGTTATATTTTAAATAAACATAGATTGAGTTTACATAATTAAGTTTTATAAACCAGCAATAGGTGAGAATAAAATGATAAAAATAAATAAGACAGCTTATGAAAGCAAGCAAGAAATATTTTGCAAGTGAACCGATCTAAAAGTAGCAATAGTATGAATAGTACTGAAGCACTCTTCCCACAAAATTTCAAGCTTAATTCCTGCCAAGTGACTCACAGACAGACATAAAGCCAATCAGCATGGAAACTGTTCTTCGGACCAACTCGTCCATGCTGAACAAGATGCTGCATCTAAGCTAGAACTACTTTCCCGCATCTAGTCCATATTTGTACTGTAAGCATGCAGGTACAGCAGGCAGTGAGGAAAGCTAACGGCATGTTGGCCTTCATAACAAGAAGAGTTGAGTATAGGAGCAAAGAGGTCCTTCTGCAGTTGTGCAGTGCCCTAGTGAGACCACACCTGGAGTATTGTGTCCAGTTTTGGTCTCCACATTTGAGGAAGGACATTCTTGCTATTGAGAGATTACAGCGTAGGTTCACGAGGTTAATTCTCGGGATGGTGGGACTGTCATATGTTGACAGAATGGAGCGGCTGGGCTTCTATACTCTGGAATTTAGAAGGATGAGAGGATATCTCATTGAAACATAAAAGATTGTTAAGGGTTTGGACACACGAGAGGCAGGAAACATGTTCCCGATGTCGGGAGAGTCCAGACACAGGGGCCACAGTTTAAGAATAAGGGGCAAGCCATTTGGAACGGAGATGAGGAAAAACTTTTTCACACAGAGAGTTGTGAATCTGTGGAATTCTCTGCCTCAGAAGGCAGTGGAGGCCAATTCTCTGGAGGCTTTCAAGAGAAAGTTAGATAGATCTCTTAAAGATAGAGGATTGAAGGGATACGGGGAGAAGGAAGGAAAGGGGTACTGATTGTGGATGATCAGGCATGATCACAGTGAATGGCGGTGCTGGCTCAAAGGGCCGAATGGCCTTCTCCTGCACCTATTGTCTTCCCGTACTGTCCTGTCTTTGAGATCCTGCCCACTACTGTGGTGTCATCTGCAAATGTGTAGCTGGAGTTAGACCAGACTTGTGCCACAGAGTCGTGAGTGTATAGGGAGCATAGTAAGGGGTGTGAATGTGTCCTTGTATGGCACTGGTGTTGAGAATTATTATGCAGAATGTTGTGTCACCTATCTTCACCAATTGGTCCATGGGTCAAGAATCCAGCAGCAGTGTGCAGATTCCGAGTTTCAGCAATTTGGAGAGGAGTATGAATGGGATTATGGCGTTGAAGGCAAAGCTAAGATCAAAAAATAGGAGTCGGACATAGGTGTTCTTGTAATATAGATGTTCCAAAGATATAGATAGCACATAACACTTTCCATTTCAGCCATATTTTATATATTTGAAGATGAATATATTCATTACTTTTATTCTTAATTGATCTTTAAACATTCAGGTAATAACCATTGTTATGTAATGTTAATTAAGCTAGTGGTTCAGTCAGAACATGATTATTCAATATCCTGTATAGAAACATTTCTGATGCAAAAATTGAACTCAGCCAAATTTTGCAGCTATTGTAACTCGTCAACCCTTATATATCAGGAGTGCAAAGTGACAACAATTTTACATTACAATGTGCACTTCAGAAGCATTCAATTGCCCAAAGCTAAAACTACCAAGTAGAAGCAACAACCTACTACTGTGTAAAGAGCTATATGCATCACACTGGACTGTATTGATTTTCTATCATCTAGAGCACCATACCAGTTACAATTCATTCCCTTTGTATCAATTCCATTTTATACCAGGTGCCTGTGCCCTCCCGTTCACTCTAGGTGCAAATGGTCCACCAGTAATGACCCGATTAAATAAAATTACTTTCTGAAAGTTCTGATGCAACAGTGAATGAAAAGTAAGAACCTTTCTTGGCTCTTAGTAGATCGACATACATTTTTCAGACTGAATAATTCTGCTCTCCCTGTCTAATCAGGATTACTTCAAGATGCAATAAATCACAAATATGTGTAAGAAGCTAAGGGTAGAAACATCTTCTAGGAGGGGGCACCTCAGTCCTGTTATGAACCAAAAATATTGTGTATACCAAACTATTGTTATTTAAAAAGGATGATGGGAAATTAAACTAAGCGAAGTCTAGTGATACAGCACAAAACAGGCCCTTCGGCCTACCATGCGTCGCCGACCATCGATACCTAATCACACTAGTTTTATGTTATCCCACTCACTACAGGCAATTTCTAGGGGCCAATTAACCTACAAACCTGCACATCTTTGGAATGTGGGTGGAAACCACAGCACCTGGAAAAAACCTGCACAGTCGGTCACGGGGAGAAAGTGCAAACTCCACACATACAACAACTGAGATCAGGACCAAACCCAGGTCACTGGCGCTGAGGGGGAGCACAAAACCAGTTGTGCAGGGCACTGTAAAGGTAAGTTAAAGGGTGCATTAGAAAGAAAAGTTGATTGCAAATCAGAGTTAATAAGAACAAATATAGCTATGTATGGGATTTAGAATCTAGGACTATTCGCACGATAAGCAAGAGATGATGTTGCAGGAAAGCAGACCCACAAAGGAGGGGTGGTTGTCTGCAAGAAGTATTAGCCCTGTCCCACGGTACGAGTTAATTCCAAAAGCTCTCCCGAGTTTGCCCTGATTCGAAATCGGAGATTTACGGTAACGGCCGCTCGTCGGTACTCGGGGCTCTCGTGGACATTTTTCAACATGTTGAAAAATCTTCACGAGTCTTCCCGTGCTTACCCGCCGTTAGCGAGTCTTCCCGAGTACCTGCCGTTAGCGTTACGAACCGCTAAGAGACGTCTCCGAGCTTTGATGTACCCACTACGTTCATTCTCCGTGCTTACCACGAGTTTGATTTTTTTTATACTCGGGAGAGCGCTTGGAATGAACTTGTACCGTGGGACAGGGCTTTAAGGGGCAATTGCTGTCAGGCTAGTCCAGAATGAATCAATAACTAATGGTCATAATCCCTAATTAAGAACAGGGTCTTGATTATTTTCTTGTGCAACTGTAGAATCTGAAATAACTATTGTAACCTGAATAGTCAAGAATCAAGAGCGTTATATTGGCATAGTTCCCAGATAGAACAATGAAATTCTTACTTGCAGCAGCACAACATGTACACAGTACACTGTAAAACAATAAAACAAGAGAAAAAAAGTTCAGTGTGTACATACACATACTCACACACATACAATGCCCTCCATAATGTTTGGGACAAAGACCCATTATTTATTTATTTGCCTCTGTACTCCACAATTTGAGATTTGTAATAGAAAAAAGATCACATGTGGTTAAAGTGCACAATGTCAGATTTTAATAAAGGTCATTTTTATACATTTTGGTTCCGCCATGTGGAAATTACAGCACTGTTTATACACGACCCACAAACAATAATAGTGAAATAATAACAATAATAGTCTATGCAGTTCAGAGCTTAATTGAGGTTGTAGTGTTTAATAGCCGAATGGCTTTAGGGAAGAAACTGTTCCTGAACCTGGACATTACAGTTTTCAGGCTCATGTACCTTCTTCCCAAATAATTTATTATCCTGTAAGATTTTGGGGATAGGAGAGCATTCCAAAGTTCTCTTATAATTACTCTCCATTATATCCTAAAATTAACCCAATTTTGAGATATTCCACGTGATTACATGATATTTTTGTTGTGTAATGTCCCTAAATGGCACTGATACTGCTGACCCATGCAATAGGGTGGCACAGTGGCACAACAGAAGAGCTGCTGCCTTACTCCCGCAAGAGACCCGGGTTTGATCTCGACTACGGGTGCAGTCTGTACGAATTTGAAATGTTCTCACTGTGACTGCGTAGGTTTTCTCCGGGTGCTCAGGATTCCTCTCACACTACGAAGACGTACAGGTTTGTAGGTCAATTGGTTTTGGTAAGTTGCAAAAATTGGCCCTAGTGTGCAGGATAGCATTAGAATGCAGGGTGATTGCTGGTTAGTGTGGACTCAATGGGCCAAAGGGCCTGTTTCTGTGCTGTATCTCTGAAGGCTAAAGTCAATGTGTCAGTGTATTAGGAACTGTTTTAAGTAGTTTAGAAGAATGGATCAGTAATTAAAATCACAAAACAATATTTAGGTTTCAGCAATACCTAACAGCATTTTCTGAAACTTAAAGGTCTCCTTTTGGAATGTGTATTTTGTTTTTACTTGTAATTTTGAATGTCAAAAATGTGAGTACTCCAATCCCACTGAGGCATGCAATCAAGATATAATTCCACCAGTAATGTGGATAAAGTGGATGTAGCCTGAGTAAAGTATAATGAACATTACTTGACAGGTGAAACAGTGGCAGAACAATGGGTGACTATTGATAAATAGAGGTTTCAAGTGCAGGCTGGGCAGGGTTCACAAGGGAAAAGATGGAGAAAAGCAAAGCAGAGATCCCCAGACAAGAAAGGAGATGCAGAAAATGATGAAGTGGATGGAAATTGTGAAAATTAATGAGAACAAACAGGCTGGCTCTGCATAAAATAAGTAAGGCATCTAAGCTCAATGGAATGCATCTTGGGGGGAGATGGAAAATAGCTTGCAGAAATCTGTCTTTCCTGTCCAGGTACAGGGGAAGTGCCACAGTATCATGAACTTTTTAAAATTGAAAGTTTCTTATCATGATCTGGAACTCAATGATCTAACAGCAGTTGCCAATGGTAAACTAAGCACATTTTTTAATGCTAAAATGACTCAGATTAGAACAACGTTCAAAGAAAAAAAGCTCTTTCACCAGAAAATAGTGTCTTAGAAATCAAAGAGAGAAGGTGTAAGAAAATGAATAAGGAAGAAGATGATAGTTAGGAGCAACATGTACTCCTTGACAATTGATAGTTGTCATTACTGATAGATGTGATACTGAATATAAAAAGGGAATGGTAGGTGTTGAATAATTACTTTGCACCATTTTGCAGCAGGGTGGCGCAGTGGTAGAGTTGCTACCTTACAGCGCCGGAGACAGTTCGATCCTGACTACTTGTGTCGTCTGTACAGAATTTATACATTCTCCCTGTGACCACGTGGGTTTTCGTCCAGTTTCCTCCCACACTCCAAAGATGTACAGGTTTGGTAGGTTAATTGGCTTTGGTAAAAAATAAAAAATAAATTGTAAATTGTGCCTAATGTGTAGGATAATGCTAATGTACGGGGATCGCTGGTCGGCACAGTCTTGGTGGGCCGAGGAGCCTGTTTCTGCGCTATATCTCTAAACTAAATTAAATTTATAGCAAACAAAAAGGAGTCATAGAATCAATAGGCCTTTTGACCCAATTCATCAATGTCAATACCTCTACCACTTCCTCTGGCAGCCTGTTCAATATACATAATGGCTTCTGTGTGAAAAACAATGTTCCTCAGGTTCCTTTTAATTCTTTCCACATAACCATACACCTATGCCCACTACCCTGGGGAAAAGACTGTGGCTATTCACGTTATCTATGCCTTCATTTTATAAAACTATGCAACATCAGCCTCTAAATTTCCAGGGAAAAAAAACCACCAAGCCTATCCAGCCTCTTCTTATTACACAAATCTCCCAAATTAGGTAACATCCTTGTAAATCTTCTTGCATCATTTTTAGTTCAATGAAATTCTTCTGTAGCAAAGTAACCAGAACTGTACACGTTATTCAAAATGTGGTCTTGTACAATTGTAACATGCCATACCAATTTCTGATGAAGGCAAGCATATCGAACATCATCCTCACCATCGTCCAGCTGTGTCATCACTTTCAAGCATCTAAGTACTTGCAACGGGCCTTATTGTGCAAGTCCTGCTCTGGATTGTCTTGCCAAAATTCAACACGTCATGTTTACCCGAATCAAACTAGGTTTGGCATTCCACACCCATTGGCCCAATTGATCAAGATCCCGTTTTAATAATGAATAAGCTTTTTCACTGTCCACTCTATTTGGATTTTAGTGTCATTCACAAACTTACCAAACATGCCATTAACATTCACATCCACATCGTTCTGTTAAATCTCCATGTTTGCGGATGACACAAAGCTGGGTGGCAGTGTGAGTTGCGAAGAGGATGCTATGAGGCTGCAGGGGGACTTGGATAGGTTGGATGAGTGTGCAGATGCAGTATAATGTGGATAAATGTGAGGTTATCCTGTTTGGTGGCAAGAACAAGGCGGCAGATTATTATCTGAATGGTGTAAGAAGGAATTGCGGATGCTGGTTTAAACCGAAGATAGACACAAAATGCTGGAGTAACTCAACGGGCCAGGCAGCATCTCTGGAGAGAAGGAATGGGTGACGTTTCGGGTCGAGACCATACTCCAGAATGGTGTAAGATTAGGAAAAGGAGAGGTGCAATGAGACCTGTGTGTCCTTGTACATCAGTCACTGAAAGTAAGCATGCTGGTACAGCAGGCAGTGAAGGTTGGCCTTCATAGCGAGAGGATTTGAGTATAGGAGCAAGGAGGTCCTACTGCAGTTGTACAGGGCCCTGATGAGACTGCACCTGGAGTATTGTGTGCAGTTCTGAGCTTCTAGTTTGAGGAAGGACATTCTTGCTATTGAGGGAGTTCAGCGTAGGTTCACCAGTTAATTCCCAGGATGGCGGGACTGACATACAATGAAAGAATGGATCGACTGGGCTTATATTAACTGGAATTTAGAAGGATGAGAGAGAATCTTATAGAAACATATAAAATTATTAAGGGATTGGACAGGCTAGAAGCAGGAAAAATGTCCCAATGTTAGGGGAGTCCAGAACCAGGGGTCACAGTTTAAGAAAAGGGGTAGGCAGTGGAGGCCAATTCATTGGATGTATTCAAGAGAGAGTTGGATGTGGCTCTTGGCGCTAACGGAATCATGGGATATGGGGAGAAAGCAGGAACGGGGTACTGATTCTGAATGATCAGCCATGATCATATTCGGCTCAAAAGGCCGAATGGACTACTCCTGCACCTACTTTCTATGTTTCTATGTTCAAATAAGTAATGAACAACAACAGACCGAGCATCAATCCCTATGGCACTTCACTTGTTACAGGCCTTCAGTCCGAAAAACAACCTACACCCAACATTCTGTCGCCACCCTTCAAGCCAACTGGTCATCAACTGGCCACCCTGGATCCCCTGTGATAGCATGCTGAATACCCCAAAGTAATTAACACAGGAGAGTATTGCGCATGCCCTAACCATAATCTCTCGGCGGTATTGGTACACACCATTCCAGTTTAAGAAAAGTGAGAGAATGAATCCAGGGACCCATGTCAATAGATCATCAGACCTTTAAGAGTAAAGTAAACGAACATCATGTTTTTTTTCCCGTTGATAAGCCTTAGCCAAAATGGATTTATGAATAAAAGATGATGAACCCAATTTTTTTTGGAGAAAAACCATGGAATAATTTTGCATATATGCGGACTTCAGAGTTAAAAATGTCATATTTAATGCAAATTACTAACCCAATTGGAAAATTGGATGAGCAGCAAGACATTTTTTATGTCCTTTCACACAATGTGGGAGCTGCTAGCAAGACTAATTAAGGGCCTGTCCCACTATGGCCACCTAATTTGCGGGTTTAGAAGAGTTTGCGCTCGCCACAAACTCGCAGCATGGTCGACACGTGGTCCTAGGAGGTCACTGTAACTCACCTTCATGCTCGAGAGGTTCCAGCATACTTGCAGCCTCAGTTTGGTCGAGGAGAATTTTTTATAATGCTGAAAAATTGTCCGCGAGTAAAAATTGGTCAGCATGGGAAAAATCGATATTTTTTTACATGTAGGTTTAGTCGAAGTCATAGTAGGTCGGCATGTTATTATAGGTAATCGAAGGCAATCGAGGGTAATCGATGGCTACAGCATTTGAGCTGTAGCCACTCGTAGCTTGTCGTAGTTTGTTTTCAGTGTAGTCGTCTCAAGTCGGAGGTGGTCGTCTTTACTTTCCACAATTTTCCTGAGAGCATCGGCGAGTAAATCGTAGATAGTCGAAGCTGGTCTTCAACATAGTTGAAGGAGGCCGAAGGAGGTCTTCTACATGGTCGTAGGAGGTCTTCTACATATTCGTAGGAGGTTCTCTACATAGTCAAAGGAGATCGTTGGAGGTGTTCTACTTTGGCGATACAACAAGACCATGACACTCTCGTAAACTCGCAAATTAGGTCCTCATAGGCCCTTAAAGGTTTATTGTTGAGAAAGTTGTTATCCATATTACTGAAGCACTGTAGTCCACTCAAGTAGATTCCTAGCGCTATTAAACACACCACACTAAAAATTTGACCCAGCCATAATGAAGAAACAAAAATATATATTCAACAGTGTTATTTATTTCTCTAGCTTCTGATATACAGCATTTCATTTATCTCCTCCTATCTACAATTCCTCCAGACATTTTACCACTAGTTTTCATCCAGTACCACCACACATTGCATCGTTCAGAGCTAGATAGGGCTCTTAAAGATAGCAGTCAGGGGATATGGGGAGAAGGCAGGAACGGGGTACTGATTGTGGATGATCAGCCATGAGCACATTGAATGGCGGTGCTGGCTCAAAGGGCCTACTCCTGCACCTATTGTCTATTGTCTATTCAATCTCCTGTGGTCTCAATTCATACATTCTTTTCTGTCCTCTCCATTCCACCCAATGTGTTTCCTGCAAGTTTGTAAGATCTTAAGTGATAGGAGCAGAATTAGGCAATTCGACCCATCAAGTCTACTCCGCCATACAATCATGGCTGATCTATCTCTCTCTCCTAACCTATTCTCCTGCCTTCTCCCCATAACCCCCGAAACCTGTACTAATCAAGAATCTATCTATCCCTGCCTTAAATATATCCATTGACTTGGCCTCCACAGCCTTCTGTGGCAAAGAATTCCACTGATTCACCACCCTCTCACTAAAGAAATTCCTCCTAATTTCCTTCCTAAAAGAACGTCCCTTAATTCTGAGGCTATGACATCTTGACCTAGATTCTCCCACAAGTGGAAACATCCTCTCCACATCCACTCTATCGAAGCCATTCACTATCCAGTACATTTCAATGTGGTCCCCCCTTCTAAACTCCAGCAAGTACAGGCCCAGTGCCATCAAACGCTCATCATATGTTAACCTACTCAATCCTGGGATCATTCTTGTAAACCTCCTCTGGACCTTCTCCAGAGCCAGCACATCCTTCCTCAGATATGGTGCCCAACTTGTGCCCATTTGTTTATTTCTAATTGAACCATTCCCCAGTGAAGCAACCAGAATTGCTGAATTTCTTCAGCAAATTCTTATTTCTTGATCAATCTAATGGCTAGAATAAAATTGAATTAATACCAATGGAAGGAGTTAAAGATCTCCCCATGTACTATATGGCTAAGAAAAGCACTAGTGCCAGTCTGCGTAGAACATACCAAAATGTCAATTTGAAGCAAAAGTGGTACTGTTATTTCAACAATGTTAAAGCATATTCATTTTGTAAAATATCACAGTATATGGTTTGAAATATAGATCAATGTAATTATCACCTCATCTAAACTCCTGATTTCAATCAGTTTCTCCTCAATACCAAGTGCCATGGGTTGTATAGCAGGAATAGCCACTTGTTCGTAGATTTTGTTATTTTCACGCTCAATGCCTTCTGGAAGAAACAACTGTACAACATTAAATCACATTAGCATATGAACAACTCAAAATGGATTCATGGAAGTATCAGATACACAGAATACCTAAATACTGCAGAAAAAAAACATACAATACATCTGATATACTTCATTTTCACGGACCACAAATACAAAAATTAAAACAATAATAAATGATCAGTGCAATATGAATTCACTCATACTTTCCATAGCATAAAACTGCATGGACAGTTGAAGTGAAAATAAGACAGGGTAGACAGTCGAGTATTTCAGGAGGTGGGTATTTCACTGGGTTCGTGGATACTCCTGATAGAGGCACTCAGGGTTCTCAATATCATCTCTACAGGAGGCGATATAATACATTCCTCGAGATCTGAGAATAACCTTAAAGCGCTTTCTCACGGGGCGACTTGACGCAAGATGTAACCAGAGTGAAGTGGTCGTGGTCTAGCACGATATCACACGATATAACGGGGGGTAGATAAAGAGTTCCCACGGGTACTCGGCATTTCTGTTATTTGTGCGAGTGACTTGTCCGTCTCCCGAGCTTTCCCGTTAAATCTTGAATGAACATTGTGAATCCCCATTCATAAAAGAGAAGGTAATTGCGCGGGAGGGTTAATAATTGACAATCTGCTGCTGCCTGCCCGCTGAGTTAAAAAGTTCCCACGGTCACGATATACAGTGTATCGTGAGTCTTGCGTGGGAACTTTTTAACTCAGCGGGCAGGCAGCAGCAGATTGTCGCTCCCTTCAGTTTCACCCCACCTACACCCCTCTGCTTCCCGGCCATGTGTGTGACCCCTTCCCTCCCCTCTTCAGCTCCCCGCCCATTGCACCGGCGCGGGGGCTTTGCACTGTCTTCACGTCGGCGATGCCAGCAGGTCAGTGCCAGTCACCGGAGACGTCAGGACCAACGGGACACCGACCCCCAGGCCCACTGCAAGCACTGAGATCCCAGAGACCCACAGCCAGCAGCAGCGCAGCCCCGTTCCAACTCCAGAGGAACACGCTCCCCGTAGGGACAGAAGCTGATGGTGTGCAAGGTACGTCTTGTTCTTGGGGTTGCGGATGAGGGGGCGCAGCTCGGGCTGTGACGTCTCCGGCCACCCCCCTGTACAGGAGCTGAGTCTGGGAACTGTGGGGTTGTTTGCAGTTGCAGAGGGAGGGGGCAAGGGCGGTACAGTTCACAGTCTCAGCTCCAGTCCAGGGGGGTGGCCGGAGACGTTAGGACCAACGGGACACCGACTGCAAGCACGGAGATCCCAGAGACTCACAGCCAGCAGCAACTCTAGCCCAGCCCCAACTCCAGAGGAACCCGGGTTGCGGATGAGGGGGCGCGGATTCCTCTGGAGTTGGAGGGACAGGGAGACACAGCGGCTTTTGAGAATGGTGGGCAATCACTTCCAAAGTTCTGCCCACACAGTCAGTACACCTCTCCTACACTTGTCTCCCGCACTAAGATCATCTCGCAGAGAATGATCCCAGCCTAACAGCATGTTCATTCCAGATTACTCACCTTCTGTCCCCTATGTCCAGCTTCCGGGTTCACCGTTCGCAGGAGTTCCCACGGTAAACGCAAGAGTTAATACGGATATCGCACTGGCCACTACGTGCATATAATGTTGCAATCTTCAACCACAAGTGTACAAGTCACTCTTGGAGAAATTCAAACTTGCTTGAATTTTCTCCCGAGTCACCAAGTTACACGAGTACCTGCCGTTAGCGCCACGGTGGTCCACGGTGGTCCACGAATGCCGTACGGTTATCGCACGGGGTTCCCACGATGTTCAACTCTGGTTAACTCTTGCGTCAAGTCGCCCCGTGAGAAAGCGCTATTAAAGGGATTCTTCTGACAACTTGATAGTTTTGATATGACAGAGCTCATGGCACTGTTTGATTCATGAGTTGGTGTCAAGCATATGAACAACATGGACTGCCCAGGGGGCACAGCTGAGTGCATTTGCTGAGGTTGATCTGAGGATAGTGACTTTGGTTCACTTGTGTTGCCACTATCTTAAGAAGATTCGACAGAGACAAAATGATGAACTGAAGAAGGGTCCCAACCCGAAACACCGCCTGCCCATTCCCTCCACAGACGTTGTCTGAGCGGCCGAGTTCCTCCAGCATTTTGTGTTTTGCTCAAGATTCCAACATCTGCAGTTTCTTGCGCCCCAGTGATACCTGACCAAGGTTCCACCTGTAGGAAGCCCTCAAAAGCCGAGAGGAATAGTTTCCCTGAGCATTGTGCTGAGTTTAAGTTGTTGATCTTTAAACACATTTTTTCCTCAGCAGGACAAAGGCTATACCATCCCATTAAAGCAACAGTGAATACCTTCATCATGGTTGCTCCTAACACAAGAAAATTAAGATGTGTGTTCCAGGATATTATCCTTTGCCTTTAACTGTGAGGCCAGTGTTGTGCAGCAAGAGATATGATTGGTATAGGATCTTCGTTCAGCAGAAATTCAAGATTTATTGTCCTGTACACTTTTGTGAATGAGTGAACAACAGCTAGGAACATGAACTTGTAACCTGTGCAAACATCACCAGCATACTGTGGTTCGATGAACCAGATCAGCCTGCCCCAGGCTCTGCAACACAGGTGATGTGGGTCTAGCAGTTTTCCCATTTGGCCTGAAGATTAGCCCCACTCCATCCAGAACCTATTGCAAGTGAGGTGCAGCATTATGTCGAGGAGTAATGAGAAACATGTTGAGGGGATAACACAGCCTTGTTTGACCGCAGTCAGCACCAAGATTGGATCTAATGTGGATCAAAGTCATAAGTTGCATATTGACAAGATAACGAGAAGCAGATATAAGAATTTTGGGCGGCAGGCAAATTGGAGGAATTTGAGAAGTTAGGAACGGCCCTATAGTGTTTGATGCTGTTCCGTGCATTTTGCATACATTGCTGAGCCCATATATGGAGTGCTAAATTCAATTATATTCTCCTTTTTAAGAAGGATTATATTTGCTGTGGAGATAGATCAAAGAAGACACAATAGATCAATTCCTATGATGAAAAGGTTGTCTTACGAGCAAATCTGTGCACACATTGCAGCTTCTTTTGGGAGTGGTCTTATTGGAACCAAAGGTTCTGAGAGCATTTGACAAGGTAAAGACTGAGAGAATAATTTCACTAAATGCTGGAAACCTATAACAATGGGTCAGGGCGGCACAGAGGCGCAAAGGTACAGTTGCTGCCTTACAGTGCCAGAAACCCGGGTTAGATCCTGACAGTCTATACAGAATTTGTACATACTCCCTGTGACCGTGTGGGTTTTCTCCGAGTTGTAGGTTAATTGGTTTCTGTAAAATATATATTGCCCCTAGTGTAGGATTGTGCGAGCGGATAAAGTGATCGCTGGTCGGCACGTACTCGGTGGGCCGAAGGGCCCGTTTCCACACTGTATCTCTAAAGTAAAGTAATTTCAGAGTAAGCAGCAGCCCATTTAACAAGATGGGGAACATTTATTTATCTCAGAGGATCATGAATTTTAGGTACTATTCACCATAGAAAGTTGTAGGTCTAAGTTATTGAATGTATTCAAGGCGGAGGTTGAAAGGGATTCGGGCAACGGGGAAATCAGGACAGAAACATTTGGTTGAGACTAAAAGATCAGATCAACCATGATCCTATAGAACAGCAAAACAAACTCCAGGGGCTGTTTAACCTATCCCAATTATTTCTGTTCTTGGTGTTTGGACAGTAGACAAAAGTAAGGAAATGTAATTATTGTTAGTAAGCTATTCACATAATGAAACATAATATTAACAATATTCAGCATCAAAGTATTTAGATGGCAACAACCAAAGATAAAGTAAATGGAGCTTAAGCGCCTAAAACATCAAGATCGTACCTTTGCTCCAGCAATAAAAGCTGAGGACTGCGTTGCTTCACTGTATGAATCATAAACATGTGGGTAATGAATTCGTTCATGATTATATTGCCTTGTAAGAATTGGTGCTATTCGTGCATTCTGTAGAGCATTCTCCCTTTAAAAGACACAAAAAAATTACAACCATAAATTTCTCTTTAACCCCAAGAATAATTTCTGCGATTCTCAATTTTAAAGACAATCAAAAAGTGATCTGAGGCTCATTTTATAAAATGTGAGTTAATGACTGGACACTAAGCATCTTGCACAATTGAGCATTCAGATTCGAGTTCTGATTCATATAATAAATGAAACAATTCCGTCCGCTTCATGAAAGAGAATGTTTGCAAACAATATGGCAGAAAATTAAGGGTATGTACAAATTCCATTTATTGGTAACATACTAAAATAGTTAATAAGTCATAGGAGCAGAATTAGGCAATTTAGTCCGACCCCATTCTCCTGCCTTCTTCCTGTAACCATTACTTTGACACCATTACTAATCAAGAATCTGTCATTCTTCGCTTTAAAAATTCCTGATGACTGGCCTCCACAGCTGCCTGTGGCAATGAATTCCAGATTCACCATCTTCTCTGGCTGAAGAAATTCCCTCTGACCAGCGTCTTATTTCCGGTTGGCGGCGCGACTCGCGTTGCAGCGGCCCCTCCAGCCTGTCTGTCTTTTTTTATTTTTTGTCTAGTTAAATGTAGTAGTCGTGTTTTTTTTCATACTATTTTTAACTGTGTATATGTGGGGGGCGAGGGAACTTTTAAAATCTCTTCCCCGCACGGGAGACCCGACATTTTCCCTGTCGGGTCTCCGTTGTCGTTGGGGCCTAGCACCGTGGAGCGGCCTCGAACCGGAACGACCTGGGGGGGGAGCCTGCGGAGCTGCAGACTACTTACCATCGTGGGGCTGGCCGGCCTCGGAGCGTGGCGAACGGTGGTGGCTCGCTGCTCTCCAGGCCTGTGGAATGTGATATCAGGAGCTCACGGGTCCGGGACGGAGACCACGTTTTGGCGCTCACGCAACGCAACTTCTCCAGCCCGTGTCGCGGGGTTGGAATGACCCGGAGAGGGGCTGTACATCGCCCGGCGCGGCTTTAATGGCTGCGGGACATTCCAACACCCGCCGGGGGCTTCAACATCGGGGAAAATGGTGTACAGGGGAGAGAAAAGACTTTGCCTTCCATCACAGTGAGGAGACGATTCACTGTGATGGATGTTTGTGTGAATTGAATTGTTTGTGTGTCTTGTAGGAATTGTTTTGTTTGTATGGCTGTGGAAACAGAGTTCCGTTTGAGCCTCACTGAGGTTCAAATGACATTGAATAAATATTGTATTGTATTGTATATTGTATTATAAAGCTTCAACATTACGTCCCTGTTACAAAATATATCTATATTTAAACACGAGCAGGGTTAAAAAATGCTTTTTAATTACCCATCGAAAAAACACTGGCCTCACCGCCTTTCAGACTACCAGGATACCTGCCGACCCTCCTATCGTCAATCAATTCTTCCCCACAGCCATCAGGCTATGAAGCACAACAGTAAATAAGCTCTGAACTATAACAGACTATTATAATTTTAATGCACTGTATTTGTTTATTTATTGAGTGTGTGAATGTGTATATTTACACACTGAACTTTTTTTTTCTCCCGTTATGTACTATGTTTACATATTCTGTTGTGCTGCAGCAAGTAAGAATTTCATTGTCCTATCTGGGACATATGTCAATAAAACACTCTTGACTTGACTCTTGACTCATCTGTTCCCTGGGATTGGGGCATAGGTCAAGGCAATTAATTTTTTAATTCAATAATTAACAGGCATTTTAGGTCAATTAAGGGAAAATCGCTTCATGAACTTTTTTTTAGGTAACCAAATACAATACAATACAATACAATTCAATTTATTGTCATTTGGACCCCTTGAGGTCCAAACGAAATGCCGTTTCTGCAGCCATACATTACAAACAAATAGACCCGAGACACAACATAATTTACATAAACATCCATCACATTGCTGTGATGGAAGGCCAAAAAAAATTATCTCTCCACTGCACTCCCCCCCCCCCCCCCCCCCCCCGATGTCAGAGTCAAAGTCAAAGCCCCCGGCGGGCGATGGCGAATTGTCCCGCGGCCATTAAAGCCACGCCGGGTGATGCAAGGCCGCACACCGGGTCTTGGTGTTAGAGCCCCCGGCGTGCGCTCGCAGCCCGCGGCCATTCCAAGCCGCGCGGGGCGGCGATGTAGGCCCTGCTCCAGGAGCTCTTCAACCCCGCAACTCGGGCGGGAGAAGTCGCCGTTGCGGAAGCCCCGAAAAGCGGTCTCCCTCCAGGGACCCGCGGGCTCCCGGTGTCACTGTCCGCCAAACCCGCAGTTGCAGCCACCGAATCTCCGGGGGTCGGGTCGCAGCAGCGTCCACCACAGCTCCACCCGCTCTGGACTCGGCAAGTTCCGCGACGGTGAGGTGAGTAGTCGGCACCACAGCCCCCGGGCTTCCTGTTGGAGGCCGCTCCTCGTTGCAGCCCCAACGACAACGGAGACCCGACAAAAAAAAAGGTCGGGTCTCCCGTGCAGGGAGAGATTTAAAAGTTACCCCCTCCCCCCCACACCACCCCCCCACACATACCCCAACAAAAAATAACAAAAAATACATAAAAACAAAGACATAAAATAATAAAAACGCAGACGGACTGCAGAGGCCGCTGCTGACGAAAGTCGCGCTGCCCACCGGACTAAATTCAACTAAATACAAGATACATTTATTTGTCACATGTACCAATTGGTACAGTGAAATGTGTGGTTGCCATACAGCCATACGAATAATAAAGAGCACATAACACGATAGTCTTAACACAGACATCCCCACACAGCGGGATCAAAGTTTCCCACTGTGAGGGAAGGGTGCAAAAAAGTTGTTGTAAATAAATAAGTTTGAAATATGTCATCTTACCGTTGTAATCGCAATTCCTTTGGATCAAAGCATTGAAATGCATCTCCAGAAAATTCCCCTTCATCTTTTTTCTCTCGTTTAGCTAGCCGTTTTTCTTCCTTACGACATAGTTTCAATAATTGCTTTTCTTGTTCTGAATGGACAGTGATTTGACAGCCATATATGGGCTGTGAATTTCCTCCCAAACCTTTCTTTGAAGCATCTGTAACATTAAATGAATTTAATTTAATGACTACTTGGCATTTATTGAGCACTTCTGATCTAGTAAAACATCTGAAGCTGTGTCACGCAGTTGTGTCTCGTAAAACATCTCAGGCTATGTCACTTTAAAAACACAAAACAACAGAAAGAGACAGTAGGATGGTTGGAAAAGACATGTTCATGGAAGGTAAAGGTAGGGTTTAAAAGATATCTTGGATACCATTGCACAGAATGGGTCAGCAATAGCATGCATTTGTAAATGGGAGCTCTGCATGGTCTGCTCTACTGATTCTGGCATTTAAGAACATAGCCAATCTTTGAGGCTTGGTGTACATAGAAATGAAACTCAGCTAATTAACAACATCTATTCTTGTATATCTTGGCATGCTTTCTAGAAAGGCAAGCTGCCTAATGTCTGATATGCTGTGATTAATGTTTCTAAGAAAATAGCCAGTATGAACGTAAAAAAATAATCTATAAACACGATTTGCTTAGCAAGAATTTGAAACCTACAGCATCTATCAAATGTTAGATAATTTTACCTGTCCATGGCAACAGATATCAGGATTGAGATACAGGATGTTTCTCAAGTCAGCTATACTCACTTGCATCCCTTGTTAATTTTTTCTTAACAATATGGTTAAAATGAAGGAATCGGACTGGCTCCAATCCTTTCTCTAATTATTACGGAACGCAAGAATTTGGCCGACTCAGGGAGTATGTCTCTAAATATCAAATGTATATTAAAAACACAGCAAGTTGGGAGAACCTCAAACAGGTGCTTTTGTGTCTGCTGCTTCCCCAGCTGGACTGTTCAAAATATAATTAAGTTAGAAGGTAAGAGAACATCCACCATAAATTGTACAGTTAATACTTCCAAGCACTGGTTCTTTGGAATGAAATCCATCTCCTAGTGGAGTACCATCAAATTCCACTATAAAAGGTATAGAGGCAATGTCCCCATACTCAATTGCACAGAATTTCAATTGTGATACTCAATTTAATCCCTCCAGGCATTGATATGGGCAATGCAATTACTGTACATCAACATTGGATGGTTAACATAGGTAATGTCTTCAACGATCATGATCTATTCTAAGGTGCTCTCTGTGAAAAGTATTAGGAGACGCCAATTGGCAGCAACTCACTCAAAGCGTTCTCAATTACAACCTGTTGCCCTTTTCCCCAATGTTACAATCAATACCTGATGCATTGGCTGTCCTTTCAATATCTAAATTAACCTTTAAAGGGATTCCTGCATTGCAAAAGAAAAATGAACAGCATTGGGTAACTCGTCTTCCTCTGGAATCCTCACAAGACGAATCTCAGACCACATTCACCACTTTTGTACAACGTTCTAATTATCCTGGATTGATCCTTGGGATGGGTCGGTTTGGTTTTTAAGAAGACATGCAGCAAAAAGATAATTCAATGGGAGGTGGTCCCACGGAAACATTCAAAATTCTGCCAGGGCTCAACAGAACGCTTGCAGAGTTGATTTTTCCATGGGTGTCCAGAATGCTAGGGAGCAAACTTTCAAAGAAGTGATTCGAAATTCAGAACATGGAAAGCAATTATTTCACCCCAAGATAGTGAATCTTTGTAATTCCCCAACCAAGAGGGCTGTGGAGGCTCAGTAAAAATGAAGACAGAGATTGATAATTTTATACGTTAAGGAAATTCAGGGATACACAGTACTGGAGTTATTTTTAAAAATCGGACATCATTTTCTTGGATGGCTGAGTAGGTGCCAACTGGCCATCTCCTGCTTTTATTTCTTATGTTTTTACCTTCCATCTCTATAAATAACAAAGATTTTTAAACAATTGATATCAAGTAATCTCACTATAAAGGATGATGTCAAAAACGCACTGCTGTAATTGAATCCAACATTAAAAATTTTATAAATTTAATTATAATATCTTAAACTGATGGTCTTCAACTCAAAGGTACACAAAATTGCTAGAGAAACTCAGCGGGTGCAGCAGCATCTATGGAGCGAAGGAAATAGGCGACGTTTCGGGCCGAAACCCTTCTTCAGTCTTCAACTCAAGGTTGACATTTTATTTATTTAGAGGGAGCTGCATGCCAGACAAAACCAGGACTTACTGTCGATCCAAAATTGACTTTGAACAGAGTGGCTTACAGAGTCATTTCACATAACAATTACCCATGCGGCCAGGAATATACCATAAACAAGTTCAGGCAATGATGATGGATTAACCTTAACAGATTATTTGGCCCAAGGGGACAAGGGCAGTGTTTATAATCAAAGACCCTTCTTCATTTAACACCATTGGAATAAAAACATTTTTCCTTTCTCCCCATGTGCTTACTAGATTCCCATTGAACTCTTCTTTGCTATTTTCCACATTTCCATCAATTCACCAATATAGTTGAAAAGAATGAAAAACTAAAATAGTCATAGAGCAACTTTTCATCAACAACTAATCTTGGAGAATCTCTATCATTTTCTCTCTTGCAGAAGTCGAACCAGCCTTTTTCACTGTTCCTGATAGATGTAATCTCTTATTCTGGTACCATAACATTGATCTTTGTTTTTGTATTAGCTCTAATAGTTCTAAATCCTCTTGTATAATATGGAGACGTCCGATCTAACCCAGATTCTCCAAAGATTAGCAATGATTGTTTTATCACTAGAAATGAAACTTAAAGCTATGTTTCCTTTATTTAAACGAATAGTTTATAAGCATCTATTAAAGCCACATGTAACACCCACAATGCTTATTTTTCCACCCAATTCAAACACGCATTTAAGGTCCCATTTTTCTATCACAATTAAAACATATCAATTCACTTCACCTCTATAAATACAATTGAAAGCAGTTAACACAAGCAGTTCCTCAATAGTTCTCATTAAAAATTAATTCAGTTTCAAACTTTTTTCTTTCATTAGGAATGTTCTTACCCTGAAGGTAGCTGAGCTTGGGATCCGTAGGGTGGGTGAGAGCATTTTGAATGATCGTATGCCTGTGCTGCAGAAGCCTCTCTATTAGTTCCAATCCTTCAGGTCCAAGAAGTTCAAACAACTAAAACAAAATGTATCTTGAAAAAAATCTGGAACTTTTAATGAATGCCGGGGGGGGGGGGGGGGGGGGGGGGGGGGAGGAGGGAAGGCAGAAGCAGTGAGGAGAAGGAGTGGGACAGGGGCCAGAGAAAAAGGGCCGCATTTCTGTACTTCATTACTCTATTTCGCATCCTACAATTTTTTATAATTGATAACCATTTTGTTTTATTGAAAACTTATCATGTTACTTAATTCTTAACATTTATGGAATCATTAATATGGAGAGCTTGGAACTATAAACCTACTGTCTGACATACCTCATTTTGAAGCTCATCATCACTTTTAGGAGATGCCAGCATCTCAAATAATGTTCCACACAAGTCGTCTGCAGTTGGCCGATCTGCTGACTCTTGCAAGGCTCCAACAATGTAGCTATTAACCTCTTGCCTTAAAAATGAACCATCCACTTTGTTTGAAGAATTTAGATCTGAATTATCTATTAATCCATTTTTTAAATCTTCCTGATGATTGTTTAAATATTTATCATAGTCTAGACTGAAATCCTTGTAGCTGTTTTCCTCACAGTTCAAAGGCATTTCCTCTATATATTCCAAAGTAAATGATTCAAACGAAAAATTAATGTTTTTACCAAACTGTACTTGAGAATTTTGGCTTGCAGATTTATTTGCAGAAATTAACGTTTGCAGATCTTCTTCACTGAAATATGCAGCAATTTTATACACAGCATTACAGGCAGCAGTGGCAGCAGAGGAAGGGAATGGCCCAAACGTTTGTTTTAATGCTTTTGTTTCTTCTTGTCCAACATGGTCCTTGTTATGAAAAGTTTTGAAGAGAAAAAGAGCAGCACTTTCCACGGTATCTTGTTCCTGTTCGGTACCAACTGCAGAGAAAAAATATATTTTCAACATCTTAGCTGCTGCACATGCATGGACAGACCATTCAAGACATGTTTTCCATTACTTCAGAAAAAATGACCTGATTAATGTCAGGATTCAAAAATTTTAATGACCAATTATCTCAATATTTCATTATTAGTTGCGACACATTGTCATTGTACTTTTACAGATATTGATGGAAAATATGTTTTTTATCAAATCCTTTTACATTATACAAAACTTTAAATGTTTTTGTTTATTACCAAAGCACAAAGCATGAGGTAAATTCAGCCCAGAATTTACCATTTTGGACAAATCAAATATTTTTGTACCACTGCATAATCACATTTATTTCAGCGTTAATGTTGCCATTTTGACATTTATTTCTGATAATCACTATCTTCAATTACTAAGCAATGTCTTGACATTTATAAAGCATGGAGCAAAAAAAATGATGATTTTATAAAGAAAATATGAGCATGAAAAGGCTGTATTTCTTGTAAACGTGGTTAGCCCACATCAACTGCAAATTAGTTATGCGTCCAGGTTCTTTTCTATTTCATATTCATCAGCCATCTCTACTCATATTTTGGCTCAATCATTATGAAACAGAATACATTACCAACAAAACAATGTCCCATTATCCCATCACAAATTAACACTCATAAACCAAAGGGCAGTAGTTTCATCCTCAAAATGACTATAAAAGAGCACTGTGGAGTTAATTAATGTAATGAAAGATTATCTTCATGTCCCAAGATGAAGGGCTCTTGAATATATAAGAGACGTAGAATGTGAAGCAAAATGAAAAATAAAGATAATCGTTACTTCCGCCTAAATGAAGTGCTTGGCATAGATAGCATCAATGCAGAGTCTTTTTTGCAGGGTAGATAAATTAAGATTTAGAGGATGTAAGTATATGGTGAGTGCCTTAAGGGTGGTTGATGGGTGCCTACAACACGCAGCTGGGGCTGTGGTTGAAGCAGATATAATCATGGCATTATGGACATTGATGAGGCCGCATTATGTTCCGTTCTGGGTGTTACAGGAAGGATGTTGTCGAGTTGGAGAGGGTACAGAGAAGATTTATGAGGATGTTAGCAGGTCCCAAGGGTCTGAGCTATAAGGAGAGTTTGAGCAGGCTGGGACTCTATTCCTTGGAGTGCAGGAGGATGAGGGGTGATCTAACAGGTGTATAAAATCATGATAGGAATAGATCTGGTAGATTCAGAGTCTCTTGCCCAGAGTAGGAGAATCGAGAACCAGAGGCCATAGGTTTAAGGTGAACGGGGAAAGATTTTATAGGAATCCGAGGGGTAACTGTTTTACACAAAGGACGGTGGGTGTATGGAACAATTTGCCAGTGGGGGTAGTTGAGGCAGGGACTATTACAACATTTAAGAAACAATTAGACAGGTACAGGGCTAGGACAGATTTGGAGGGATATGGGCCAAACACAGGCAGGTTTTACTGGTGTTGATGGGACATGTTGGTTGCTGTGGGCAAGTTGGGCCGAAGGGCCTGTTTCCCTGCTGACTCTATGACTCAACATTTAAAAGACAAGAGGACAGGAAATATTTGGAGGGATATGTGCCAACACATGCAAAAGGGCCAAACTAAGATGGGGTGTCTTGGTCAGTATGGATGGCTTTGGCAGAAAGGACCTTTTCAGTGCTGCCTGGCTCTATGAGAGGTTGGTTATTGCTTGAATCAACTCCCTTGTCAGATATGACCTGGATCCACTTCAATTCATCAAGACAGGTCAACAGAAGTTGATATTTCACCGGCTCTAAAGTGTGCTCGGGAGCATCTGGATAACAGGCACATATGTATCAGTCTGCTGTTCATGAGCTTGCACCTTGTGCATTGGAATTGTCATACCAGGCCAAAACAAGCTTCCTCTCAAACACCTGGGGCTCTGTAAATCCCTTTACATTTGGATCCTTGACTTCCTCATCAGCCACCCGCAATCAGTATAAAACGGTAACAACTTCTCCTCCTCACTGAACATCAACACAGGTGCACGTCAAGTTTGCTTGCATATCCCCCTGCTCTACTCTCTTTACACCTGTGACTGTGTGGCTCAAACAGATCCAATTTCTAAAAGTGTGCCGATGACACCTTTGTGGTTGGCCGAATCAAGGGGCGGTGAAGAGTCAGTGCACAGGAGAGATAGAATACCTGGTTGAGTGGTGCCTCAAAAACATCCTCTTGCTGAATTACAACAAAACCAAGGAACTAATCGTTGACTAAAGGGGACGTCAGGAGACCACAGTAGTGGATTGCGCAGGAGAGAGTTAGCAGCTTCAAATTCCTGGCCTTAAGATTTCAGATAATCTATCCTGGATCAGCACATGGATGTAATTATGAAGAAGATCCCAAACTCCTCTACTTTCTTAGATTATTTAAAGAGATTCAGCATGTCACCAAATACTCCAACAAATGTCTACAGATGCACTGTAGAAAGTACCCTAACTTGTTGCATTGTGGCCTGGTGTGATAATTCCAATGCACAATGTGCAAGAGACTGCAGAGACTCATATGAAGAAAGACTGGATAGACTCGGCTTGTATTCGCTAGAATTTAGGAGATTGAGGGGGGATCTTATAGAAACCTACAAAATTCTAAAGGGGTTGGACAGGCTAGATGCAGGAAGATTGTTCATGATGTTGGGGAAGTCCAGGACAAGGGGTCACAGCTTAAGGATAGAGGGGAAATCCTTTAGGACCGAGATGAGAAAAACATTTTTCACACAGAGAGTGGTGAATCTCTGGAACTCTCTGCCCCAGAAGGTAGTTGAGGCCAATTAATTGGCTATATTTAAGAAGGAGTTAGATGTGGCCCTTGTGGCTAAAGGGATCAGGGGATATGGAGAGAAGGCAGGTATGGGATACTGAGTTGGATGATCGGCCATGATCATATTGAATGGCGGTGCAGGCTCGAAGGGCCGAATGGCCTACTCCTGCACCTATTTTCTATGTTTCTATGACTAGTGAACTCAACTCAGACCATGGTGGTTGGCAGACCATCACAGGCTCAGCCTTCCTCATCATCAAAAGCAACGACATGAAGTGCTGCTTCAAGAGAGTGGTATCTATCATGGATCCCCACCAAACGAGCCATGATCTCTTCTCACTGCCACCATCGTGCAGGTGGTAGTGAAGCCTGAAGTCCCACACCAGCATGTTCAGGAACAGTTACGTTCCTGGAATATCAGGTTATTGATCTGACTTGCACAATCGTAATCCTATCAGCAACAAATCATGACAGACTACCTCTTATACTGCCGAGGACTTATTTTTTAAATTGCGTTTTGCACTAATGTCTTGAGGTTTTTTTTGCACCCAGCCTTTATGTTTTTACTGTCCTGTATAATTTAAATTTAATGTAGGACTAGACTTAACCTCCAGGCTGCATACAATCTAACCTGGAGTTTGGACACCAAAGCTAGATCAAAATTTCTGGAAATCCCAAGAACACTCCCACAAAACTACAACAGTTCAAAAAGATGTACCACTGCCATCTTTGCAAGATCAGAGATAAGATAGGACATACATTTACGACTCTCTCTCTTTTAAAAAAAAAACTTAAAGTGTGTAATTTTGTAAATAAACGGTAATAGGATCAGATATATTTTAAGCTGAATTTCCACACAAAAAATACATACTCTATATTAACTTACCAAATTGTCTAGCAGCCTTCAAAACCTTTTTGAGATCATCATTAATAATCTCATGTTCCTTCTTTGGTATATTCTCAACTATATGAATTATATTCTTCCAACTCAACCCTGTTTTGCAGAAGTGTTCTTTCCTCTTTGATCTTTTTGTCTATGATAGTACATTGAAAAAAGATAACATTAAGATAACAAATAATGTTGTCAGGCAAGTAAAACACAAAAAGACAATTAATACCTTATTGAGTGAGAAAAAGAAATAACTTAGCCATAATTGCTGGCCATTTAAACCTAGTGTTACGGTTTCAAGTTCATGAAAATACAGAACAAAGGATCTTCATCCTAGAGATGTTAAATATAAGGCCCAACCTCTTGTAAGCCTCGGTGAACAAGTCAACGATGTACTTAATTTGTGCCATGTAAAAGTTCCAATCGAATTTAGTATAGCTCCCTGTTTTTCATTTCAGTGACCTCTAGTACTTTATCTGCTGGAATGTGACATTGTGATGAATGAATGAATAAGTTTATTGACCAAGTATTCACATACAAGGAATTGCCTTGGTCCTCCATCTGCAAGTGACATGACATACAGTGACAGTTAGGAATGACACATAAAACATTAAGCATTAATAATAAAACATTATTGATTAAACATGTGAATTAAATAAAATACCAGAGCAAAAGGTGGCTACAGATTTTTGGTTATTGAGTAGAGCTACTACTCGTGGAAAAAAGCTGTTTTTATGTCTGGCTGTGGCAGCTTTGACAGTCCAGAGTCGCCTTCCAGAGGGAAGTAATTCAAAGAGTTTGTGGCCATGGTGAGAGGGGTCAAAGATGATCTTACCTGCTTGCTTCTGGCCATTGCAGTGTACTGCTCGTCAATGGAGGGAAGGTTGCAGCCAACAACCTTCTCAGCTGATTGGACGATTCGCTGCAGCCTCCGGACGTCGTGCTTGGTGGCTGAGCCAAACCAGACCATGATGGAGAAGGTGAGGACAGACTCTACAATGGCTGTATAGAATTGGACCATCATTGCCTGTGGCAGATTGTGCTTCCTCAGCTGCCGCAGGATGTACATCCTCTGTTGTGCCTTTTTGACCGTGGAGTCGATGGTGGCCCACCACTTAAGGTCCTTGGAGATGATGGTTCACAGGAACTTAAAAGACTCCGCAGATGTGACTGTGCTGTTGTTGATGGTGAGTGGGGTGAGGGGAGGGGGAGCTCTCCTAAAGTCTACAATCAATTCCACTGTCTTAAGAGCATTGAGCTCCAGGTTGTTGAGATGGCAATGTAGAGGAGAGTAGAGGAGATGAATAAAGTTTCTAGATCAAAATATGATTTCCTAGTTTTGTAAGATACGCTTCAGTTTATGTAAGTAAGCTGGGAGGAAATTTAAATCAGTATCAAGGGTTTAATTAAATGTCAGGGACTGAAAATGATGGTTTTACTGTCAAATCAATGTAAATTAAGACAAGGCAATAACATTGGAATTTCAACGAGGAGTAGGTTATATAGCCATTCAAGTCTGTTCCACCGTTCAATAACATCTTGACTAATTATTTGCTTATCTTATTCTTTGTTCCACAAGTGCCCAAATATCAATTGATTTCCGTTGTGAATACATTTTACATGAGGATTATATGCAACTCCCTATTGGAAATCAATTTGGGGCCTATTTCTGCTATTTGTATTGAGGCAACGCATGGAAAATATTTTTTTAATAATTACTGGCCCAAATTTGGAATGCTAAAAAATGATGTTAAAAAAGTGAAATTAACAAGAATAAATGATGAAAACAGAACAAAAATGTGAATGTATTTTTCAAAAAAATTGTAGTGGTTCCAAGCCAAAAGGGTCATTGAAATCATGGAGGGTATATAGATCAGATTCATTGAGATGACATCTAGGATGTAAAATATTTTTCAAAAGTAAAACTTGAGATCGTGGGATAATATTGAGCTGAGATTCAATAGAGATTTTTTTTAACATAAATTATTCTGATTGCTTTCTAAATAGAAAGTCAGTGACAAGCGTTCAACTATTTAAAATTATCAATAATGTAGAGCATTGCAGGGTGAAAAGTTATTTATTGTGACGTTCCCTGGAAAGCATTGATGCAGGAAGTCTCTGATAGAGCAGGACTATTTCAACTGTTTAGAGAAAATGGGAAATACTCGGTTATCAGAAAAGTAGAGAAAGTGAGCAATTGGTTTCAATGAGTTAAGTGTATTATCACCATGCCATGTCGTCATTATGCCAAGAAGTGCAAAGTCAGCAAATTGCAAGTGCATAATTTGCTCAATTTTGCACTGCACAATAGTCTAAGTAGGTTGCTGCCAATGTCTATTCTGACAGAAGAAAGGACTTTCTGACAAATAACAACATCTGAACATTCATAGTGAATGACAAGCCATACACTTCAGCTAACAAAAAAGGCAATCTGTTTTTTCCCCACATTATTTGTCAAAGTATTACATAAAGATGAACAAAAAATCTCAATGCTGCAATTTCACTTCAATAGGGACAATACTTGCAATCTATTCAAGCTTGCTGTGACACTTGTTTGATTCCCTGACACAGGTCAACGCTGCAATTACATTCTGCATGAAAATGGTGACAGAGCAGCAAACCATTTGAGATACTATTTTACCAAGTAATAAAAATAAAATATGGAAGTCAAATCCTAAAATCGTCTACAAATTTCAACCAAAAACTCATTAATATAATGCTTCTATGGTCCACAATTAATAATCCTCTCTAGGTGGCAAAATTAATTGCCCTAAAACAATTTTGTATTGACTTCACATACTATCATTGAAATAATAACAATGCACTTCTGTGGATTTTTACGTGGAAATGTATCAGCAGTCCACACATCAATATATGCCAAAATCATTTTGCAATAGATATATGATCACTGATGCATTTACTTTTACTCTATTTCCAACTGCATCAGATTAAATTAAAAATATAATTGTAAAAACCTACCATCATCTCTGAAGAATCTTCAATATATTCATCTTGTCTGGTGACATTTGAAAAGGAGCGTAAAGCTCCAGTTAAACGAGGTAGTTCCATTTATTCGTGACTTATTGATCCATAGGAAAGGTAATCAAATTGCTCCTGGGATTTGCAAACTCTGCAGACAAAAGAACATGAAATGATTTAACTGATGCATAAGTTCCTCAAAAGAAAACTAGACTTATAGAATTACAGCACTGAAGATAGATAAATAAAATTTCAAATATATCAATAAAATAGGAAAAGGGCAAACTAATGTCAAATGTATTTCAATGGGCATAAATATGAGATTATCCTCTTTAGCCACATCTGAAAATAAAATCTGAAACAAAAACAGGAAATACTAGAAACACTCAGCAGGTGTGACAATTTCTGTCAAAAAAGTCAACATTTCAAATCCAGGGCACTTCAAGATAGCCTGAATAACAACTAGAATAAAATGTCACACAGGTGAACCTCATACAAAATTGCATCACAGATGCATTTTCCTGGAAAATCATCTATATCATTATTTTCTGTAATGCAAGTTCTTATTTCCCACTAAATTCCATGTTATAAGTGGAGATACAGGGATGTTTGTCTCTCAAAAGGACTGATGTGTACGACATCAACTGGACCACGGTGGGTGGGGTTTGGGGATGACTTAAAAGATTGTGCTTGTCAGTTTCCAAAGTAAATCCCTTAATGACCAGCACCAAACACAAGTGACTACAGGTGCTTATCACCAGTTACCCTTAAATGGAGACATACACGTTTTGAATGCATATTAAATAGAAGAATAGTTTAATGATATAACTTACTGAAATATGACCACCAGGGGCACCGGGCAGATTGCAGCCCTGCTGGCAGTCTGTTCGTTTTTTCATCTTTTTGTTATTTTTAGCATTTGTTAAAAGTTTGATTTAATATACTTCGGTTTGTTTTATGTGGGGTGAGGGGGGAGGGGATCGGGGGAAACTTTTTTTCAAGTTCCTACCTTCCCGGAGATGTGATCAATTTTTCGGATCACATTCTCCGGGCTCTGCGGCCTACCATCGCTGGAGCTGGAGGCCTCCTCGGACTGTCATGAGCCCCACCGCGGGGCGCGGACTTAACATCGGAGCGGATCCCTTGCCTAGGATCACTCCCACCTACGGACTTACCATCAAGGGCTCTCAGTCTCTTGAGAGGCTAGTGGGGAATGCAGGGTGATGCTATGAGAATGCAGGGTGACTTGCACAGGTTGGGGGAGTGGGCAGATGCATGACAGATTAAGTTTAATGCAGATAAATGTGAGGTTATCCACTTTAGTAGCAGAAACAGTAAGGCAGATTACTATCTAAATGGCGTAAAGTTGGGAAATGGGGAAGTACAATGGGATCTGGGGGTCCTTGTACATCAGTCTATGAAAGAAAGCATGCAGGTACAGCAGGCAGTGAAGAAAGCGAATGACACGTTGACCTTTATAACAAGAGGAATCGAATATAGGAGCGAAGAGGTCCTTCTGCAGTTGTACAGAGCACTAGTGAGACCACACCTGGAGTATTGTGTGCAGTTTTGGTCCCCTAATTTGAGGAAGGACATTCTTGCTATTGAGGGAGTGCAGTGTAGATTTACAAGGTTAATTCCCGGGATGGAAAGACTGTCATATGCTGAGAGAATGGAGCAGCTGGGCTTGTACACTCTGGAGTTTAGAAGGATGAGAGGCAATCTCATTGAAACATATGATTGTTAAGGGTTTGGACACGCTAGAGGCAGGAAATATGTTCCCGATGTTGGGGGAGTCCAGAACCAGGGGCCACAGTTTAAGAATAAGGAGTAAGACATTTAGAACAGAGACGAGGAAACACCTTTTCTTACAGACAGTGGTGAGTCTGTGGAATTCGCTGCCTCAGAGGGCAGTGGAGGCAGGTTCTCTGGATGCTTTCAAGAGAGAGCTAGATAGGGCTCTTAAAAATAAAGGAGTCCAGGGATATGGGAGAAGGCAGGATTGGGGTACTGATTGGGGATGATCAGCCATGATCACAGTGAATGGCAGTGCTGGCTCGAAGGGCCAAATGGCCTACTTCTGCACCTATTGTCTATTGACCAGCCCCGACGCGAGGTTCGATCGCCCAGCGCGGGGGAGCTGATAACCCCCCGATGCAGGAGCTGAACGCCTCGACGCGGAGGGCCCGAAAGCCGCTGGCTACGGGAGTCAAGACCGCCCCGTCAACGGAAGGCTCGAGGCCCCCGACCGAGGAAGAACAAAAGGAAGGACTTGAACTTTATTTTGCCTTCCATCACAGTGAGGAATGTCATCAATGTCATCCCCAAACGTCACCCACCGTAATCCAGTCACTGTGGTGGATGTTCATGTTAAAATGTGTTTTTGAGTCTGTTGCTTTTAATTGTATGACTGACCTAGCTAGTGAAATTCCTCGTATGTTGCAAAAGATACTCAGCGAATAAAATCTGATTCTGATTACAACAAATAACAATAGCCATTTCCTGTTTACAACTTGTAAGTAAACATGCTAATCCATTTCCTGTTTACAACTTGTAAGTAAACATGCTAATCCATGTTGACTGTTCCTAATCAGACCCTGATTATCCAGATGCTTATATATATTATCTTTAAGTATCTTTTCCATTAATTTGCCCACCACTGAAGTCAAACTAACAGGTCTATAATTGCTAGGTTTACTCTTAGAACCCTTTTTAAACAATGGAACAACATGCGCAGTACGCCAATCCTCGGGGACTATTCCCGTTTCAAATGTCATTAGAAACGGGAATAGTCCCCGAGGATTGGCGTACTGCGCATGTTGTTCCATTGTTTAAAAAGGGTTCTAAGAGTAAACCTAGCAATTATAGACCTGTTAGTTTGACTTCAGTGGTGGGCAAATTAATGGAAAAGATACTTAAAGATAATATATATAAGCATCTGGATAATCAGGGTCTGATTAGGAACAGTCAACATGGATTTGTGCCTGGAAGGTCATGTTTGACTAATCTTCTTGAATTTTTTGAAGAGGTTACTAGGGAAATTGACGAGGGTAAAGCAGTGGATGTTGTCTATATGGACTTTAGTAAGGCCTTTGACAAGGTTCCTCATGGAAGGTTGGTTAAGAAGGTTAAACTGTTGGGTATAAATGCAGGAATAGCAAGATGGATTCAGCAGTGGCTGAATGGGAGAAGCCAGAGGGTAATGGTGGATGGCTGTTTGTCGGGTTGGAGGCAGGTGACTAGTGGGGTGCCTCAGGGATCTGTGTTGGGTCCTTTGTTGTTTGTCATGTACATCAATGATCTGGATGAAGGGGTGGCAAATTGGATTAGTAAGTATGCAGATGATACCAAGATAGGGGGTGTTGTGGATAATGAAGAGGATTTCCAAAGTCTACAGAGTGATTTAGGCCATTTGGAAAAATGGGCTGAAAGATGGCAGATGGAGTTTAATGCTGATAAATGTGAGGTGTTACACCTTGGCAGGACAAATCAAAATAGGACGTACATGATAAATGGTAGGGAATTGAAGAATACAGTTGAACAGAGGGATCTGGGAATAACCGTGCATAGTTCCTTGAAGGTGGAATCTCATATAGATAGGGTGGTAAAGAAAGCTTTTGGTATGCTAGCCTTTATAAATCAGAGCATTGAGTATAGAAGCTGGGATGTAATGTTAAAATTGTACAAGGCATTGGTGAGACCAAATCTGGAGTATGGTGTACAATTTTGGTCGCCCAATTATAGGAAGGATGTCAACAAAATAGAGAGAGTACAGAGGAGATTTACTAGAATGTTGCCTGGGTTTCAACAACTAAGTTACAGAGATAGATTGAATAAGTTAGGTCTTTATTCTCTGGAGCGCAGAAGGTTAAGGGGGGACTTGATAGAGGTCTTTAAAATGATGAGAGGGATAGACAGAGTTGATGTGATCAAGCTTTTCCCTTTGAGAATAGGGAAGATTCAAACCAGAGGACATGACTTCAGAATTAAGGGACAGAAGTTTAGGGGTAACATGAGGGGGAACTTCTTTACTCAGAGAGTGGTAGCGGTGTGGAATGAGCTTCCAGTGGAAGTGGTGGCGGCAGGTTCGTTGGTATCATTTAAGAATAAATTGGATAGGCATATGGATGAGAAGGGAATGGAGGGTTATGGTATGAGTGCAGGCAGGTGGGACTAAGGGAAAAAAAAAATTGTTCGGCGCGGACTTGTAGGGCCGAGATGGCCTGTTTCCGTGCTGTAATTGTTATATGGTTATATGCTGGCCCAGCTTCATATCCTCGAGGGTAAATAATATGGAAGTGTCAAAGAGTCATGGGGAATAGTAACAGCCCCTTTGCCCCACCATGATGCCTCATCTACACTGATCCCATTTGGCTACATTTAGCCCTTATCTCCCTAAACTTTCCATGTCCCTGTCCAAATGTCTTATAAAAGTTGTTATAGTAACTGCCTCACCAGCCACCTCTAGCAGCTTGTTCCATATACTCACCACCCTCTGAGTGAAAAAGTTGCCTCAGGTACCTATTAAATCTTACCTCTCCCACCTTAAGCCTTTGTCCTCATGTCATAAGGGATAGAATTCGGCCACTCAGACCATCAAGTCGACTCTGCCATTCAATCATGGCTGATCCTTATCTCCCTCTTAACCCCATTCTCCTGCCTTCTCACCATGACCTCTGACACCTGTACTAATCAAGAATCTATCTCTGCCTAAAAATATCCACTGACTGGCCTCCAGCGACTACAGGCCCTGTGCCGACAAACCTCCTCTTAGGTTAATCTATTCATTCCTGGGATCATTCTTGTTAATCTCCTCTGGACCCTCTCCAGAGCCAGCACATCCTTCCTCAGATATGGTGCCCAAAATTGCTCACAATATTCCAAATGTGGCCTTACCAGCGCCTGATAGAGCCTCAACATTACATCCCTATTTTTGTATGCAAGCACTCTTGAAATAAATACTAGCATTGAGTTTGCTTACTTTACTACTGATTCTTGATTCCCCTACTCTGGGTGTATTCCTCTCATGATTCAATACACCACTGTAAGATCACCCCTTAATACCCTGCACATCAAGGAATAACGTCCTGATATGCACAGCTTCATCCAATAACTCGGGCCCTCAAGTCCTGGCAACATCTTTGTAAATCTTCTGTGCATTTTTCCAGCTGAACAACATCCTTCCTATTACAGTGTGACTAAAACGGAACACAATGCTCCAAATGCAGCCTCACCAATGTCTTGAACAACCATAACATAACTTCTAGTTTCAATACCCTGACCAATGCACCAAAAGCCTTCACGGCCCACCCTATCTTCTTGTGACACCACTTTCAGGGAACTATGTACCTGTTTTCCTAGATCCCTTCGCTCTACAACACTCCTCAGGGCCCTACCATTCACTATGAAGTCCCTGCCATGCTTTGACTTCCGAAACACCTTGAACTTATCTGCAGTAAACTCCATTAGCCATATGTCAGTCCACTTGCCCAGCTGATCAAGATACTGCTGCAATTTTTGAAACCAAATACCAATAGACCATAATACCAAACAGCTTAACAACTTATACCCTGTTGTTCAGACTCTTGGACAGTTCACATATGCTCAGGAAATATTTCTGATCTTCAAAACATATTCATTGCCGCCTTTGCACTCGTTTTTATCTGCACTTTCTCTATTGCTGTAACACTATATTCTACAGTTTCCTTTCTCGTTTACATTACCCATGTAATCATGTATGGTATCATCTGCCTGGCTAGTATGGAAAACAAAGTTTTTCACTAAATCAGGTTCAATAGCCAATAGACAATATGTGCAGGAGTAGGCCAATCGGCCCGTCGAGCCAGCAAAGCCATTTAATGTGATCATGGCTGATCATCCACAATCAGTACCCCGTTCCTGCCTTCTCCTCATATCCCCTGACTCTGCTAGCTTTAAGAGCTCCATCTAGCTCTCCTGAACCTTCTGAACCTTCTGAATTTTGTAGTCGGCAGGGCAGTACTCTGCATATCACCAACTTGGACAATTTTACATTTTTATCAAGCTAAATTAACCTACAAACCTGTACATCTTTGGAGTGTGGGAGGAAACCGAAGATCTCGGAGAAAACCCATGCAGATCACGGGGAGAATGTACAAACTCCATACAGACAGCACCCATAGTCAGGATCGAGCCCGGGTCTCTGGCGCTGCATTGTGCTGTAAGGCAGCAACTCTACCGCTGCGCCACCGTGACTCTCTCTTGAAAGTATCCAGAGAAACGGCCTCCACCCCCCTGAGGCAGAGAATTCCACAGACTCACAACTATCTGTGTGAAAAACTGTTTCTCCATCTCTGTTCTAAATGGCTTACACCTTATTCTTAAACTGTGGCCCCTGGTTCTGGACTCCCCCAACAGGAACACGTTTCGTGCCTCTAGCGTGTCCAAACCCTTAATAATCCTATATGTTTCAATAAGATTCCCTCTCATCCTTCTAAATTCATGTGACAATAATAAACCATCCCAATGCTGGAACCAAATACCAGTAGGTCATAATACCAAATACTATATGCCACCATGTCATTGCATTGAAAATGTTAAGTTAAACACAATGAGGAACATACTAACTGGGACAATGACTAATTTGCTTTCTTTTAAAGCAGGGTGTGAACGCCAGTATTGTTTGTGCATGATAGCAAAAGGATTTGAGTATAGGAGCAGGGAGTTTCTACTGCAGTTGTATAGGGTATTGGTGAGATCACACCTGGAGTATTGTGTACAGTTTTGGTCTCCAAATCTGAGGAAAGACATTCTTGCCTTAGAGGGAGTACAGAGAAGGTTCACCAGACTGATTCCTGGGATGTAAGGACTTTCATATGAAGAAAGACTGGATAGACTCGGCTTGTACTCGCTAGAATTTAGATGATTGAGGGGGATCTTATAGAAACTTACAAAATTCTTAAGGGGTTGGACAGGCTAGATGCAGAAAGACTGTTCCCGATGTTGGGGAAGTCCAGGACAAGGGGTCACAGTTTAAGGATAAAGGGGAAATCCTTTAGGACCGAGATGAGAAAAACATTTTTCACACAGAGAATGGTGAATCTCTGGAACTCTCTGCCACAGAAGGTAGTTGCGGCCAGTTCATTGGCTATATTTAAGAGGGAGTTAGATGTGGCCCTTGTGGCTGAAGGGATCAGGGGGTATGGAGAGAAGGCAGGTACAGGATACAGAGTTGGATGATCAGCCATTGCTACACGTGCACCTATTTTCTATGTTTCTATGAATATTATAACCAAAATAGTTGTGCTAGTATGTGACCAATTATTTTCTGCATTTGACATATGGCAGAAGATTAATCTCTTTCGGGAAAAAAATACAATCAAAGTGAAGACTGGAAAATTTATATCAAATTGTGGAGATAAAGACACTGACAAAATCCTTGCATGTCGGCCTTCAATGATATGTGTACTCAGTCATAGATCAATAGATTTATGGGTATTAAACCATTTCTGGGAATCAAGGCATATCGAGATGGTGCTGATAAATGGCATTGATGAGATCAGCCATGATTTTGATGAATGATGGAAGAAACTCAAAGGACAATATGGAGACTAGAGAATGCAGATGCTGAATGTGTAGGAAGGAACCAGGTTTAAACCAGATAACACACAAAATGCTGGTGGAACTCAGTGGATCAGTCAGCATCTGTAACAACAATGGGTAGTCGATGTTTCAGGTTAGGAGTCAAAATGCATCTGTCCATTCACATATACTGCCTGTTATCCTTGACTAGGTATTTGATCAGTATCTGAACAGTTTATGTTGTGCCTATCTGTAGGACAGTACTTAACAATCGCTTTAAAATGGCTTTGTGCACTGCATTTTGAATTGCATTAACATTAATAGACACTTTGATGAAGGCACCCCAAATATTGATTCAAAATACAAACTGCTCGAGGTACTACTTCCAGATGCTGCTTAGCCTGCTGATAACCTCCAGCAATTGCATGAGAAAAACAAATGTGTCATGGGGGAAAGGGTGTCTAGGGGCTAGAGAATTCCATCTACAAAACAGCATATTTTTTTCAAAAATTAAGATTTTTTTAATAGCTTTAAGTTAATTTTTGTTGAATAAAATACTAAAGGCTGCTGGTTACATTATTTTGATTAGGTACCACTGCACAAGTGTCAATAGAAATGATTGCATGTCAATTTCACCCTTGGTGAAACTGACAGACTGTGGTCACTGCTTGAAATGGTGATCAAAGACAAAATCTGTACAACAAGTTTAGATGCACACTCACTGTGCATTAACCTACAAATTATGGACCAAGACCTAGATTAAAGTGACAGACGGGGTATCTGTACTCACTACCTGAAATGATGATCAAATACAAAATATTTATTACAATTACAGATGAGTACTCAAAGTCTACTAACCTACAAATTATGGACCAAAATCAAGTAATTTGGTGGATAGTTGTTAAATGACCAGCACAAACACAATGCCCTACTCATTGATGTGCCGTATGTGTTATGATGCAGAACACAACAATCTCAAATCTCAGGGGGAAACAAACTGAAGAGCTCAAAGTCAGGATTGAAATTTGTAATGTCACTTGCAACCCCATGAAAACACCAAGACCTTTATTCCTTTGAAACACGTTCAAACCAGTTTAGAAAAACACAAAATGCTGGATTAACTCAGTGGGACAGGCAGCATCTCTGGAGAGAAGGAATGGGTGACTTTTTGGGTTGAGACTCTTCTTCGGTTTATAAAAGTTTACACGTGTACACATATACGGTGTACACGGTCACCCCCAGAAACTGCTGTCAGGTACGAACACAGGATTTCCTGCGAAGGCGCCGATTGTTTTGCACTGAGCAAAATGCTCTGACTCGTCTTGTGTGCACTAAAGAACAAAGTTTTAGGCAGTATTCGAGGGGGGGGGGGAGGGGAGAGATCTGCACTATTATTGTTTTTTTTACGTGTATGTATGTGTGACTTTATACATGTATATGTGTATATGTATATACACACACACAAAGGCAGCCAACCTCATCAGAGACCGACACCACCCTGGCCACACTCATTTCACCTCTGCTATCTGGAAGAAGATGTAGGAGCCTGAAAACTGTAATGTCCAGGTTCAGGAACAGCTTCTTCCCCACAGCCATCAGGTTATTAAACATGTGTAGGAAAACAATACAACCTCCAAATAATCTCTGAAATACTTAGACTTGGGGGCATAGGTTTTGTTTTTTTGCACTATTTGGAAAGTGGTGAAATCATTCGACAAAGTCAGCATGGATTTACGAAAGGTAAATCATGTCTGACGAATCTTATAGAATTTTTCGAGGATGTAACTAGTAGAGTGGATAAGGGAGAACCAGTGGATGTGTTATATCTGGACTTTCAGAAGGCTTTCGACAAGGTCCCACATAAGAGATTAGTATACAAACTTAAAGCACACAGTATTGGGGGTTCAGTATTGATGTGGATAGAGAACTGGCTGGCAAACAGGAAGCAAAGAGTAGGAGTAAACGGGTCCTTTTCAGAATGGCAGGCAGTGACTAGTGGGGTACCGCAAAGTTCAGTGCTGGGACCCCAGCTATTTACAATATATATTAATGATTTGGACGAGGGAATTGAATGCAACATCTCCAAGTTTGCGGATGACACGAAGCTGGGGGGCAGTGTTAGCTGTGAGGAGGATGCTAGGAGGCTGCAAGGTGACTTGGATAGGCTGGGTGAGTGGGCAAATGCATGGCAGATGCAGTATAATGTGGATAAATGTGAGGTTATCCACTTTGGTGGCAAAAACAGGAAAGTAGACTATTATCTAAATGGTGGCCGATTAGGAAAAGGGGAGATGCAACGAGACCTGGGTGTCATGGTACACCAGTCATTGAAAGTAGGCATGCAGGTGCAGCAGGCAGTGAAGAAAGCGAATGGTATGTTAGAATTCATAGCAAAAGGATTTGAGTATAGGAGCAGGGAGGTTCTACTGCAGATGTACAGGGTCTTGGTGAGACCACACCTGGCGTATTGCGTACAGTTTGGTCTCCAAATCAGAGGAAAGACATTCTTGCCATAGAGGGAGTACAGAGAATGTTCACCAGACTGATTCCTGGGATGTCAGGCCTTTCATATGAAGAAAGACTGGATAGACTCAGCTTGTACTCGCTAGAATTTAGAAGTTGAGGGGGGATCTTATAGAAACTTACAAAATTCTTAAGGGGTTGGAGAGGCTAGATGCAGGAAGATTGTTCTCGATGTTGGTGAAGTCCAGGACAAGGGGTCACAGTTTAAGGATGAAGGGGAAATCCTTTAGGACCGAGATGAGAAAAAAATAATTGACACAGAGAGTAGTAAATCTCTGGAACTCTCTGCCACAGAGGGTAGTTGAGGCCAGTTCATTGGCTATATTTAAGAGGGAGTTAGATGTGGCCCTTGTGGTTAAAGGGATCAGGGGGTACGGAGAGAAGGCAGGTACAGGATACTGAGTTGGATGATCAGCCATGACCATATTGAATGGCAGCGCAGGTTCGAAGGGCCGAATGGCCTACTCCTGCACCTATTTTCTATGTTTCTATGTTACTATTACATATTATTTATAGAAACATAGAAAATAGGTGCAGGAGAAGGCCATTTGGCCTTTCGAGCCAGCACCGCCATTCATTGTGATCATGGCTGATCGTCCCCAATCAATAACCCATGCCTGCCTTCTACCCATATCCCTTAATTCACGTGTACACATATACGGTGTACACGGTCACCCCCAGAAACTGCTGTCAAGTACGAACACAGGATTTCCTGCGAAGGCGCCGATTGTTTTGCACTGAGCAAAATGCTCTGACTCGTCTTGTGTGCACTAAAGAACAAAGTTTTAGGCAGTATTCGAGGGGGGGGGGGGGGGGCCCCTTCGAACCTGCGCCGCCATTCAATATGGTCATGGCTGATCATCCAAATCAGTATCCTGTACCTGCCTTCTCTCCACTTGATTCCACTAGCCCCTAGAGCTCTATCTAACTCTCTTTTAAATCCATCCAGTGATTTGGCCTCCACTGCCCTCTGTGGCAGGGAATTCTACAAATTCACAACTCTCTGGGTGAAAAAGTTTTTTCTCACTTCATTCTTAAATGGCCTCCCCTTTATTCTAAGACTGTGGCCCCTGGTTCTTGACTCGCCCAACATTGGGAACATTTTTCCTGCATCTAGCTTGTCCAGTGCTTTTATAATTTTATATGTTTCTATAAGATACCCCCTCATCCTTCTCAATTCCAGTGAATACAAGCCTAGTCTTTTCAATCTTTCCTCATATGACAGTCCCGCCATCCCAGGGATCAATCTCGTGCTGCACTGCCTCAATCACAAGGATGTTCTTCCTCAAATTAGGAGACCAAAACTGTACACAATACTACAGATGTGGTCTTACTTGAGCCCTATGCAACTGCAGAAGAACCTCCTTACTCCTATACTGAAATCCTCTTGTTATGAAGGCCAACATTCCATTAGTTTTCTTCACTGCCTGCTGTACCTGCACGTCAACTTTCAGTGACACCTCCACCTTACCTAACCTAACCCCATTGAGATAATAATCTGCCCCCTTGTTTTTGGCGCCAAAGTGGATAATCTCACATTTATCTATATTATACTGCATCTGCCACACATCTGCCCACTCATTCAGCCTGTCCAGGTCACCCTGCAATCTCCTAACATCCTCTTCACAGTTCACACTGACGCCCAGCTTTGTGTCATCCACAAACTTGCTAATGTTGCTCCTAATTCCCTCTTCCCAATCATTAATATATATGGTTAACAGTTGCGGCCCCAAAACCGATCCTTGCGGCACTCCACTCGCCACTGCCTGCCATTCTGAAAAGGACCCATTCACTCCTAATCTTTGCTTCCTGTCTGTCAACCAATTTTCTATCCATGTCAACACCCTACCCCCAATACCATGTACTCTAATTTTAGTCACCAGTCTCCCGTGTGGGACCTTATCAAAGACTTTCTGAAAGTCTGGATATACTACACCCACTGGCTCTCCTTCATCCATTTTACAAGATAAAAGATACATTTATTTATCACATGTACCAATTGGTACAGTGAAATGTGGGGTCACCATACAGCCATACGAATAAAAAAAGAACACAACACACAATAGACTCCAACATAAACATCCCCACACAGCAGAATCAAAGTTTCCCACTGTGAGGGAAGGCACAAAAGTTCAGTCATCTTCCTCTGATGTTCTTTGATTTCCGCAGTCGCCGGTACGGGTGGCCCGATGCTCAGGCCCGTTCGCCGGGATGATGGAACTCCGACGTCGGAACGGGAGAACAACCTCGGCGACTTGGAGTTCCGAATCGGCCACTTCCTACCAGAGTCCGCAGCTCCCGAAGTCCACAGGCCACGCTGGGCAGAAATTCATGCTGACGGCCCTCGGCAAAGGGATCCCAGGACTCTGCGATGTTCAAGTCAGCGCCGCCCGCGCTGGGAGCTCTACGAACCACAGCTCCGCGATGTTGAAACAGCAGGCCCAACACTCCAGAGTTTCAAACGGCGATCCAGGTAAGGTATCGCCCCACTCCGCAGTGAATCCAGCTGCTGAAGCTCTGGTCCGGTCCCCGGTCTCCGGCAGGAGAGGCCGCGCCAATCCAGTTGGTAGGCCACGAGGGGGGGGGGGGGGGAGAGGGGACACACGAAGACGCGACTCGGAGAATAGTCACATCTTTGCCAGGAAATTATTGGGAAACTGTTTCCCCCTTACCCTCCCCCCTCCCCCACATACAAAAACCAAAGAAACCTCCACAACATACTGTTAAGACTAAAATAAAAAGATAGAAAAAACAGACTGTTGGCAGAGGCAGCCATCAATGCGGCACCCCTAGTGGTTGTCACATCCTCAAAAAATTCCAGAAATTTAGTCAAGCATGATTTCCCTTTCATAAATCCACGTTGACTTGGACTAATCCTTTTACTATCCCAATGCCCCATTATTACCTCTTTAATAGTTGACTCCAGCATCTTTCCCACCACCGAAGTCAGGCTAACTGGTCTGTAATTTGCTTGTGTGTGTATGTGAGTATATTTATATATTTGCGCATATGTATGTGTAGGACATATACATTATGTGTGGGAAGGAACTGCAGATGCATGTTTAAACCAAACATAGACACAAAATGCTGGGGAAACTCAGCGGGATGGACAGCATCTCTAGGGAGAAGGAATGGGTGATGTTTCGGTTCAAGGCCCTTCTCCAGACACATATATATATATATTATATATATATATACATATGTATAGGTATGCATATGTGTATATGAATATACAAACGTTTTCTCATTTACATAGAAAAATAGGTGCAGGAGTAGGCCATTCTGCCCTTCAAGCCAGCACAGCCATTCAATCGGATCCTGGCGGTTCATCTAATATCAGTACCCCGTTTCTGCTTTTTCCTCATATCAGATTCAATTTTAATTGTCAGTGTACAGTACAGAGACAACGAAATGCATTATCCCTTGATTCCTTTAGCCCCAAGAGCTAAATCGAACACTCTCTTGACAACTTCCAGCGAATTGGCCTCGTTATATTGTTTACAGTGTACTACGTTTACATATTCTGTTATGCTGCAGCAGCAAGTCAGAATTTCATTGTTCTGTCTGGGACACATGACAATATAACACACACTCATGACTCTTGAATGGCCACGTTCATGCAACCAGTGATCCAGGGATTGTGGCCACGGGACATGCGCACTGGGCGCCACGGCGCAATGGCTGCCGGGACTTGTAGTCCATCACCCGGCACTTCAAACTCAGCGGCGTCTGCAGAAAGGTCTCGATCCCTGAAATGTCACCCATTCCCTTCTCTCCAGAGACGCTGCATGTCCCGCTGAGTTACTCCAGCATTTTAAATCCATCTTCGGTTTGAACCAGTACCTGCAGTGCCTTCCTACACACTCAGTTTCCATTTAGGCCACATACACACTAAACACTGTAACTCCTCCAGTCCTTGACAGAGCTTAGTCTCTCCCTCCCCCTCCCCTGCCCGACACCGGGGTAAGCAGCCAAACCGGCGACTCCGGACCAGTCCGGGTGGGGGGATGTGTTTAGACCGGCAAACCTTCCGTTTCCCGTCACCCACCCACTTACTTAATCACCTACCTACCTGCCGCTCTGTGTGACTCCAGCGAACAAACACACACACACCGGCCGCCGGCTCGTCGCTGCCGTCAACTGCGTGGCGCGGCCCGTTGCTCGGCGTGCGCGAGCTCGCCCGGTGGGCGTGAACGGACCGAGGGGAGGGCGGGGCTACAGCAGGGGGGGGGAGGGGGCGGAGCTCCAGCGAATAGGATGGGGGCAGCTCTGCTCTATGATCCTTGGTGGGAACCGGGCCGATGTAGGGGGGCGGGACTACAGCAGGTGGGGGGGGAGGGGGCGGAGCTCCAGCGAAGGGGAATAGGATGAGGGCGTGGCCTGAGGGGGCAGCTCTGCGCTATGATCCTTGGTGGGAACCGGGCCGATGTAGGGGGGCGGGACTACAGCAGGCGGGGGCGGGACTACAGCAGGTGGGGGGGGAGGGGGCGGAGCTCCAGCGAAGGGGAATAGGATGGGGGCGTGGCCTGAGGGGGCAGCTCTGCTCTATGATCCTTGGTGGGAACCGGGCCGATGTAGGGGGGCGGGACTACAGCGAGGACGGGGCGTGGCTCCAGCAAGGGGATGGGGGCGGGGCTCCAGCGAGATGGGGGTGGGGCTCCAGTGGAGCTGGGTTCTGAGCGAGGGGCGGGGCTTTAGCGAGGACGGGGCGTGGCTCCAGCGAGGGGGTGGAGGAGGGGCTTCAGCCAGGGGGCGGGGCTCCAGCGAGATGGGGGTGGGGCTCCAGTGGGGTGTGGTGGGGCTGGGTATTGAGCGAGGGGCAGGGGGAGGGGCGGGCCTCCAGCGAGGAGGTGGGGTGGGGCTGGGTGTGAGGGGGAGGGGCTTCAGAGGGGCGGGGCTCCAGCGAGATGGGGGCGGGGCTCCAGCAAGATGGGGGCGGGGCTCCAGCGAGATGGGGGTGGTACTCCAACGAGGAGGTGGGGTGGGGTGGGGCTGATGGATGGGGAGGGGGAGGGGCTCCAGCGAGTGGGTGGGGGCGGGACTGTGTGTGAGGGGAGGGGCGTGGTCTGAGGCGAGAGGGCGGGATCTGAGGAGGAGGTTTCGCGTACGGGTGACGCGAGGTGATGTGAGGGCGCGACACTCGGGTCAATCCCCACCTGCAAGGTGTGTGTGTGTGTGTGTTGGCCGTTGGGGTCACGCGCGCCCCCCCACCTTCTTGGTCAGTAGGGGCGCGTGCCCGAGCGGGAGCGCGCACCGTTGGAGCGTCTGGTCGGGCGCGCGCGTAGCGGAATCGAAACCGAAAGTGTGCACACAGGTTCGCTTTTTATTTTAAAAAGACAAAGTGCGTGAGTAACGTAGTTGGACACCGCGCGTCACCCTCCTCCTCCTCCTCCCCAGAAGATGCTGCCTGTCCTGCTGCTGCTGTGTGTGTGTGTTAATCCCGCGTCCACCTACGGGCTGTGGGCTTATTTTGGTTTAAGTGGGAAGGAACTGCAGATGCTGGTTTTACACCGAAGATAAGACACGAAATGCTGGAGTAACTCGGCGGGACGGGCGACATCTTCTGGAGAGAAGGAGGTCGAGACCCTTCTCCAGACTGAGAGTCAGGGGAGAGGGAGACACAGAGATATGGAAGGGTAAGGTGTGAAAACCACAGGTCAAAGCAGACGAGGGTCAACGAAATGTAGAATGGGTCATTGTTGGTAGTTGTCAAGGCTTGGATGGAGAGGATGTTTCCACTAGTGGGAGAGTCCAGGACCAGAGGCCACGGCCTCAGAATAAAAGGACGTTCTGTTAGGAAGGAGATGAGGAGGAATTTCTTTAGTCAGAGTAATTAAGTTAGTTTAAGTAAGTAAGTTTATAGAAACATAGAAAATAGGCGCAGGAGTAGGCCATTCGGCCCTTCGAGCGGGCGGGAGCCAAGTATTCACATACAAGGAATTTGCCTTGGTGCTCTGCCCACGTAACAACATGACATACAGTGACAGTTACGAATGACTCAGAAAACACTAAACATAAAAGAAGGTGGTGAATCTGTGGAATTATTTGCCACAGACTGCTGTGGAGGCCGAGTCATTGGATATAATTAAGGCAGAGATAGATAGATTTTTGATTAGTACGGGTGTCAAAGGTTATGGGGAGAGGGCAGGAGAACGAGGTTAAGAGGGAGAGATCGATCAGCCATGATTGAATGGCGGGGTAGACTTGATGGGCCGAATGGCCGAATTCTGCTTGTATGACAACGAGGCATACAATCAATAAAATTAATCAGGATGACAGTTAACTAGTTGGAAAACCAGGATGGGGGAGGAAGGAGGTGAGAGAGGGAAAGCAAGGGTTACTTGAAGTTAGAGAAATCAATATTCATGCCGCTGGGTTGGAAGCTCCCCAAGCGTTTGAGTTTAACATATTCACGTGTACCATGGTGCAATACTGACGCTGCGCAGAAGCCGAGACCAGAGCCTCACGAGTCGGTGCCCGCGTCAGACGGAGTCCTCGGTGGGCCATTGGGGTCGACTGGGTTGGCGCCACGGAGGCGTCAAGAGAGGATTCGGCGGCGATAGTGAAGAGATCAGTGCGGCGGTCGATGAGGGCACTGACCGCCGGACAGACCATGTGGAAGTGAGGACTCCGCTGCAAGGTGAAGGAATAAAGGAGCACTCGGCCTGGGGGGCTACTGTGAGGGAAGGGGGAGACAAAGGGGGACCTGGCACGGGTAGGTGTACTTTGTAAACAATCTCTATGTGGCGACTATTTGCATACCAAAGGTATGCAAGCAATGAAGTTCACTGTGACAATAAAGTATTTGTTCAAACTTTTGTTGTGTGCTAACCAGTCAGTGGAAAGACAATACATGATTTCAATCGAGCTATCCACAGAGTACAGATAACTGTGATCACGTGTACTAAATTACAGTGAAAAGCTTTTTTTTTTTATAAACTGTCCATTCATAATGGATGGATTATGAATCTGCGTAGCAAAGAATTCCACAAATTCACCATCCTCTGACTAAAGAAATTCCTTCGCATCACTTTTCTAATGGTACATCCTTTAATTCTGAGGCTGCCCCCACTGGTCGGGACCCTTCAAATGTTTCAAAGGACTTTTATTGTCATATGTACTATTAAGGTACAGTGATATGCAATTTACCATACAACCATACGGAAAAAAAAGCAACAAGACACACAACTACATAAAAGTTAACATAAACATCCACCACAACGGTTTCTCCACATTCCTCACTGTGATGAAGGCAAAAAAGTCCAATCTACTTCCTCTTTCTTCTCCCGCGGTCGGGGCAGTCGAAGCTCCTGCGTCGGGGTGGTAGAAACTCCCACGGCTTGGAGTCCTCAAAGCCGGTCTCTGACCAGAGACCGCAGGCTCTGTGATGCCCTAATGAGTGCCCCCCCACCCACCCCCTTTGGACAGTCTCCCTCAGATGGTCACGTCAATCAATTCAGCTTGTTTATTTATGTATTGTATTTATTTACCTTTCCTGGACATCAGTGGAGCTGCACACTAAATCTCGTTGCACTGACGTGCAATGACAATAAAAGATATATTATTATTATTATTAAAGTCCACAAGCACCCAAGGTTCGAGGTCTGAGTCGATCCCTGGAAAAGTGATCGCGGGCTCCGCGATGGTAAGTCCGCGGTGGAGCTTCTCGAAGACAGTCTTCAGCAAAGGCCGCCAACTCCTCGATGTTAGGCCGCAGTGAGGACGGAGACACGGTATGGAAAAAAATCGCAATCTCCGTCGAGGTAAGAGATTAGAAAAAGTTTACCCCAACCCACACCCCCCCCCCCCCCAAACAAGCTAAAGAACACTAAAAACATAAATTTAATAATAATAATACATTTTATTTATGGGCGCCTTTCAAGAGTCTCAAGGACACCTTACAAAAATTGAGCATGTATAGGAAAAACATGTAAGGGGAATGAAATAAATAGTAGAGACATGACTAGTACACAAAGTAAAGACAGAATTCAATACAAAACACAGCATGAGGCAATTAATGCACAGATGAAAAAGGACGGGGACGTGGGGCTAAGGATAGGCAGAGGTGAAGAGATGGGTCTTGAGGCGGGACTGGAAGATGGGGAGGGACACGGAATTGCGGATCAGTTGGGGGAGGGAGTTCCAGAGCCTGGGAGCTGCCCTGGAGAAGGCTCTGTCCCCAAAGCTGCGGAGGTTGGACTTGTGGATGGAGAGGAGACCGGCTGATGTGGATCTGAGGGACCGTGAGGGTTGGTAGGGGGAGAGGAGGTCAGTGAGATATGTGGGGGCCAGATGGTGGAGGGCTTTGTAGGTGAGGACCAGGATTTTGTAGGTGATTCGGTGGGAGATGGGAAGCCAGTGAAGTTTTTTGAGGACTGGAGTGATGTGATGCCAGGATTTGGTGTGGGTGATGAGTTGGGCGGCTGCGTTCTGGACCAGTTGGAGTCGGTTGATGTAGGTGGAGCTGATGCCAAGGAGAAGTGAGTTGCAATAGTCCAGTCGGGAGGAGATGAAGGCATGGATGAGTCTTTCAGCAGCAGGCGGTGTGAGAGAGGGTCTGAGTTTGGCGATGTTGCGGAGATGAAAGAAGGAGGTTTTAATGACATGGCGGATGTGAGGCTCAAGGGAGAGGGTGGAATCAAAGATCACGCCAAGGTTGCGGGCCTGGGGAGATGGGGAGACAGTGGTGCCGTCGATGGTGAGAGTGGGGTTATTGATTTTGCTGAGTGTGGCTTTGGAGCCTATGAGGAGGAATTCTGTCTTATCGCTGTTGAGTTTGAGGAAATTATGTTGCATCCAGGTTTTTATAGCTGACAAACAGGAGTTGATATGGGAGAGGGGGGGGTTGTGGGGGGATTTGGTGCCAAGGTAAATCTGGGTGTCATCAGCGTAACAGTGGAAGTCCAGATTGAAGTGGCGGAGTATCTGACCAAGGGGGAGGATGTAGATGATGAAGAGGAGGGGGCCGAGTACGGAGCCTTGGGGAACGCCTTGAGTGACTGCGGCTGTAGCAGAGGTGTGGTTGTGGAGAGAGATGAAGTGGGATCTGTTGGAAAGGTAGGAACGGAGCCAGCTGAGTGCAGAGCCTTCAATGCCGAGGTCCTTGAGTCTGGTGAGCAGGATGTTATGGTTCACTGTATCGAAGGCTGCGCTCAGGTCGAGGAGGATGAGGATGTTGAGGGAACCAGTGTCAGCAGAGGTGAGGAGGTCGTTGAGGACTTTGAGGAGAGCAGTTTCTGTGCTATGGAGGGGGCGAAAGCCAGATTGGAGGGGTTCAAGTAGGTTATACGCAAGGAGGTGGGAATGAAGTTGCGACGCAACGATACGCTCCAGGGTTTTTGAAAGGAAGGGGAGGTTTGAGATTGGGCGGTAGTTAATGAGAGAGGAGGGATCAAGACCAGGTTTCTTTAAGATTGGTGTAACGGCAGCAGTTTTGAAAGCGGAGGGGACAATTCCTTGGGACAATGAGGAGTTGAAGAGATTAGTGAGGTAGGGGCAGAGAACGGGGAGGCAGGACTTCAACAGGGGAGTGGGGAGAGGGTCGAGGGAGCAGGTGGTTGGTTTGGAAGAGCTGATGAGTTTGGAGATTTCAATAGGGGTGACCAGGTCAAACTGGGAGAGGAAGCAGTGTGGAGGAGGGGTAAGGAGGTCAGTGGAGATGTTGAAAGGAGGGGCCGTGGTAGGTGGTGGAGTAGATGCTGGGGAGTCGGGTACAGGGGATAAAGATTGATAGATGGTGCTGATTTTATCAGCGAAAAAGTGGAGGAATGAGTTGCAGAGAACCGGAGTAGAGGTAGGGAGAGTGTTGGCTCGAGGCTTGAGGAGGTTGCCCACTGTGGAGAAGAGGGTTCTGTGGTTTAGGCAGGGATCGGTGAATATGGAGGAGAGGTAGGCAGACTTTGCAGCAATGAGGGCTTCTTTGTAGTCAGTGAGGTGGAGTTTGTAAGCTTCAAGGTGGACTGTGAGAGTTGATTTCTTTATAAGTCGTTCGAGTTGGCGACCAGTCTGTTTCAGTTTACGAAGTGCAGGTGTGTACCAGGGTGAGGATGTGTTGAAAGTTACGGTTCTTGTTTTGAGGGGGGCCAGAGTGTTGAGGGAGGTAGACAAGGTGGAGTTGAGATGGTTTGTGAGATCATCAGGTGAGATGGGGGTTGAGTCCAGGTCCAGTTGAGTTAAGACAACTATTAAACACAAATGAAAGAAAGGACAGTCAGTTCACGTTTTTAATGTTATATCTGTAACTATATCTGTAACTACCTCTACCACTTCATCTTGCAGATACAGGTGCACAACCTTTTATCCGAAAGCCTTGGGACCAGACACTTGTCGGATTTCGGAATTTTTCGGATTTCCGAATGGAAGATTTTTAGCGTAGATTAGGTAGGTAGCGCGGGCGGCTTGAAAAGTCTGGAGCGGCTGCCTCCTCCCCGGAGACCGGGGAATCATTGCATAAATGTTAGTCTAGTAGTTTGGAGGGATTTTACGTGGTGGGGTGGGGGGGGGGGGGGGGGGGGGGGGGGGGGTGGTGAAGGGGGAAACTTTAATTCTTAGTCCCCTACCTGGTCGGAGAGGCGGGGTGTGGGCAATGCCTTACCGGGTCGCCGTGCAGTAAGCTCCTGAGCGCTATGGCCGCCAACTCCCAACATCGCGGAGCTGGGGGCTGCGGGCGTCCGGCCGCGGGCGGCGCCGGTTAGAGCTCCGACCCCGGCAACTCTACCCCTGGCTGCGCGGCGCTCCAAATCCAGCACCGCCCGCGGCCGGACGCCCGCAGCCTCAGCTCCGCGAATGTTGGGTGTCGGCGGCGTCGCAGCGCTGGGATACCAGCGGGGAGCGGGCAATGCCTTAACGGGTTGCCGTGCGGTAAGCTCCGGAGCGCTGTGGCCGCCGACACAGTAGTACAGACCTGGGTTGACCGTGGGTCGTTTCAGGTCAAGTTTGGCGCCAAATGCGAGCTTTGGTGTGCAGACGACATCCTGGGGAAAATGGCCGGTTTTCGGAGTTTTTCGGTTTCCGGAACTCCGGATAAAAGGTTGTGCACCTGTACCTATAAAGTGGAAGCATGTCCAGTCAATGGTTCAATGGTACTTCATCATCACAAGTACATTAAATGCAGTGAAGTTTTTTTTGCATACAGTTCAATGACAATCCCACTATAGGGTGATTTCACGAAAGGTCACTGGAGCGTAGATCCGCACCCACGTGACCGCAAAATTTAACTGGGGTACAAGCGTCACTTCCGGTACATGTTAGTGAATGGGAAAACACGCACTTTCACACCCGTTAAAAACATCGAAAACGGCCAGTTTTTGAGCTGCAATTTACTGTGCCAGTCGGGTTGACCGTGAGGCACAGCTACCTAAATTTACAGTCCAAAAGAAAGATAGAAACTAAGGTAAATTCAAGAGGGAGCTGAAGGTGCAAAAACAGTGCAAGTGCTTAGCGGACATTTGCCGTGGAGATTTAAAGATCGAAAATATCGGGAATTATCGCGTTTGCTCGCTGCATTTCATCAAAAGTAAGGCATTATTGACTTTTTATCTTTATTCATTTGTTATATGAAAAGTTTTAAAAGTGAAAAATCCGTCAGTAAAATTGCAAAATCGCCCATGGTTCTCAGGTGGGTTTTAACATGCAAAATGAAAACGCTTCTGAAGCTCCATTTACCATTTAAATAATCGTAAACTATCAATGCGTTTTGAAATAAATTTTACTCAGATGCAAGCTAAGGAATGGGATAATTGTCAGCTGTTAGTTGGACAAAATCAGGACATTTTATTATTTGCCAAAATATATTTCTCAATGTTTCTTGTTTAAAGCCTGCACAATCACCCAAACTACTTATTTATTTATCATCTAATAACAGACAAGCCTGCAGCATGGAATTATGTCAACAATCCTGATTGGGCACCCACTGTGAGCAGGATAGACAATGTGCACAAGAACGCCATGCATGTGCAACAAGAAGAGAGTATTAAAGCAGATTTGGTCGCAGCTCAAGCATCTATAGCTCTGCAAGTTGATGCTGAACTTTGAACGATTATTTAAATGGTAAATGGAGCTTCAGAAGCGTTTTCATTTTGCATGTTAAAACCCACCTGAGAACCATGGGCGATTTTGCAATTTTACTGACGGATTTTTCACTTTTAAAACTTTTCATATAACAAATGAATAAAGATAAAAAGTCAATAATGCCTCACTTTTGATGAAATGCAGCGAGCAAACACTAACATGTACCAGAAGTGACGCTTGTACCCCAGTTAAATTTTGCGGTCACGTGGGTGCGGATCTATGCTCCAGTGACCTTTCGTGAAATCACCCTATACATTAGGCACAATCATACCAAGTGTAAGAGTGTAGGATAGTTAAGACCCCATGTAGGGCAGTAGATGTCTGATTGCAGGTGATGTAAACATCACATGAAACATATATTTGAAGGGAAAGAAGTAAAACCTCTATAATTCTAGTAACTTAAGTAGGCTCTGCAAATCACCCAGGAGATATTGTAATTAATAGTTGTCAATAGGTGAATGAACTTGCTTCTAAAAACATGCATATTCAAATGGTGAGTTTCTCTGGCCTCAAAGTGTCGGAGAGGCATACAGACTAGAAAAATCTCTTAGGGCCACTGCTTCCAAGCCAATTATCAAACACCCATCTCAGGCAAGTAACAGAGTAGTCCACTAAAATAACACATTCATCCATTTCTTAGCTGGCATCTTAGAGACAGAATTCTGTTGATTATGTAAAAAGTTGGGTCCATACACGTAACAACTACCATCAACTCGCAGCCATGAGTGATAGATCTGGGTTGCAAAACAAATGTTTCCTCACTTCCATCCTGTAAGGCGTGGCCCCTTTTAAATGAACAGGTTATTTGGTATGATTATTCAGTATTTAGATCATTATTCAGTATTCCCAGATAAGCCTTCAGTCTGAAAAGAGTTAATTCTATGTATATACCTAAATTAATGACCACCCTTATACTTTCATATAGCACAGGGAAGGGGGTGGGGAGGCAGCACGCAGCTCAATATTACTAGACAGTGAAAACATCACTAGAGGGTGCCACAGTCTAAATAGATTAACCTCAATGTTAAATCCTGCCTTCATCGGCTCCATCATGAATTCATTAAATCAAGTAATAAAAATAATTTTCTTTCTCAAAAAAGAGAATTCAGTCTTGCATTTTGTTCTTCCTGCATCTGGGAATATTAGTTTCCTTGAACATAGTGAATACAGGAAAATGGAATTGGGATCAATGAATATACTGCCAATAATCTGCCACTTAAATTAATACGCAGGTTCTTAAGGAAAATATATCTCTCCCAGCCCCGTTATCCAGTCATCTATGTATCCAAGTGATTATTTTTCTCCAGAGGCATTAACATGCAAAACTACTGTGTAAATATTTTAGGCTCAGGTTACAATGGGGGTTTTTTTAAGATTACATTCATATTTCCTCCTCTCCCCAGATGCTGTAGAATTTGGTAATTTCCAATGTTTTGTGATTGTTTATCAAAATATTTAAGAAATGCGGTTGAAACACGTGCACAGTGACAATTAGTTTATTTCAAGTAACAGCAATGCCACTGGAATAAACAAATGAATTGCAATCTCATAATAACATCTATATAACTAAAAGTCTCATCTTGACCACTTCCTGTCTGCGCTGTATATTGATTTTAGAAAAAAAACGTTACCATATATTGTTATGATTGGTGGCCATCTTCCTCACAGTCCTCCGCTGAAGCAGCCCCGAGGATTTTTCCAATCAATGAAAAATAAAAAAATTATCAGTGTTTGGTGGCCTGCACTCTGTTATGAGAGTATGGTGGCCTGCACGCTGATTGAAATGCTGTGAAATTGAGTTTGGTGGCCTGCACTCTGCTTGAAGTGCTGTGAAATTGAGTTTGGTGGCCTGCACGCTGATTGAAATGCTGTGAAATTGAGTTTGGTGGCCTGCACTCTGCTTGAAGTGCTGTGAAATTGAGTTTGGTGGCCTGCACACTGCTTGAAGTGCTGTGAAATTGAGTTTAGTTGCCTACACTCTGCTTGAAATGCTGTGAAATTGAGTTTTTTGGCCTGCACTCTGCTTGAAATTGAATTTCAAGGAATAGCCGTGAGTGAACTGCCAGGCCACCAGCCCTGAGTGACTGATCTGCCATCCCACCAGCCATGAGTGACTGTTCTGCCAGCCCACCATCCCTGAGTGTCTGAGCTGCCAGCCCACCAGCCCTGAGTGACTGAGCTGCCAGCCCACCAGCCCTGAGTGACTGAGCTGCCAGCCCACCAGGCCTGAGTGACTGGGCTGCCACCCCATCAGCCCTGAGTTCCTGAGCTGCCAGCCCACCAGCCCTGAGTGACTGAGCTGCCAGCCCACCAAGAATCTGTTCAACCCACAATGTCCATACTAGTCCACTGGAAACCAGTCCCCTTGGCCCACAACACATATACTAGCGCTCCAGAAAGACCCCCCCCCTCCCACAACTGGCCACCAATATTGGAATTGGTAGAGGTAGAATATTGCATTAGGGGACCAGACAGGAAGTGACACAGCTGGCATCCTGGGGCCATCGCAACAACGGTATTGGGGGTTCAGTTTTGATGTGGATAGAGAACTGGCTGGCAAAGAGTAGGAGTAAACGGGTCCTTTTCACAATGGCAGGCAGTGACTAGTGGGGTACCGCAAGACTCAGTGCTGGGACCCCAGCTATTTACAATATATATTAATGATTTGGATGAGGGAATTGAATGCAACATCTCCAAGTTTGCGGATGACACGAAGCTGGGGGGCAGTGTTAGCTGTGAGGAAGATGCTAGAAGGCTGCAAGGTGACTTGGATAGGCTGGGTGAGTGGGCAAATGCATGGCAGATGCAGTATAATGTGAATAAACGTGAGGTTATCCACTTTGGTGGCAAAAACAGCAAAGTAGACTATTATTTAAATGGTGGCCGATTAGGAAAAGGGGAGATGCAACGAGACCTGGGTGTCATGGTACACCAGTCATTGAAAGTAGGCACACAAAAATGCTGGAGAAACTCAGCGGGTGCAGCAGCATCTATGGAGCGAAGGAAATAGGTGACGTTTCGGGCCAAAACCCTTCTTCAGACTGATAGGGGGTGGGGGAGGAGCCCGAGTGCGGGGGGATGGGAGGAGACAGCTCGAGGATTAAGGAAGGGGAGGAGACAGCAAGGGCTAACAAAATTGAAAGTAGGCATGCAGGTGCAGCAGGTGAAGAAAGCCAATGGTATGTTTGCATTTATAGCGAAAGGATTTGAGTATAGGAGCAGGGAGGTTATAATAATAATATAATAAACTTTATTTATAAAGCGCTTTAAACAACCGCAGTTGCCACAAAGTGCTGTACATGAGAACTCATGGACAAAAAGTTATTACAAACCATTAAAAACTGTAAAACGAAGGACTAAAAACAGTAAAAATTAAAAGACATTAAAAGCACTAAGAACAGGAGCAATGTCTCACCAGTGTCGAAAGCCAGAGAATAAAAATGAGTTTTTAGGGAGGATTTGAAGATGGACAGTGAGGGGGCCTGTCTGATGTGCAACGGCAAGGTGTTCCAAAGTGCCAGAGCAGCAACAGAAAAGGCTCTATCCCCTCTGAGCTTCCGCTTAGTCCGTGGTACCTCAAGGAGCAGCTGATCAGCTGACCTGAGGCACCGGGCAGGAGCATATAGGTGGAGCAGCTCAGAGAGGTAAGGCGGGGCGAGCCCATTCAACGATTTGAAAACAAATAAAATAATTTTAAAATGAACTCGAAAGTGCACTGGGAGCCAGTGAAGGGAGGCCAAAATTGGCGTAATGTGCTCCCTCTTTCGAGTTCCGGTCAAAAGGCCCAGGTTCTACTGCAGTTGTACAGGGTCTTGGTGAGACCACACCTGGAGTATTGCATACAGTTTTGGTCTCCAAATCTGAGGAAAGACATTCTTGCCATAGAGGGAGTACAAAGACGGTTCACCAGACTGAGTCCTGGGATGTCAGGACTTTCATATGAAGAAATACTGAATAGACTCGGCTTGTACTCGCTAGAATTTAGGAGATTGAGGGGGGATCTTATTGAAACTTACAAAATTCTTAAGGGGTTGAACAGGCTAGATGCAGTAATATTGTTCCCGATGTTGGGGAAGTCCAGGACAAGGGGTCACAGTTTGAGGATAGAGGGGAAATCCTTTAGGACCGAGATGAGAAAAGCATTTTTCACACAGAGAGTGGTGAATCTCTGGAACTCTCTGCCACAGAAGGTAGTTGAGGCCAGTTCATTGACTATATTTAAGAGGGAATTAGATGTGGCCCTTGTGGCTAAATGGATCAGGGGGTATGGAGAGAAGGCAGGTACAGGATACTGAGTTAGATGATCAGCCATGATCATATTGAATGGCGGTGCAGGCTCGAAGGGCCGAATGGCCTACTCCTGCACCTATTTTTTATGTCTCTCTAACCTGGAGGTCAATGCTCTTAAGACAGTGGAATTGATTGTAGACTTTAGGAGAGCTCCCCTCACCCCACTCACCATCAACAACACCACTGTCACATCTGTGGAGTCTTTTAAATTCCTGGGAACCATCATCTCCAAGGACCTTAAATGTGTAATTGGGTAATGTTTAAAGAGCAACAGAAGATAACTAAAAAGGCGTTACGGGGAGAAAAGATTTGGTACGAAGGTAAGCTAGCCAAGAATATAAAAGTGTTAATCCTGACTAAATTGGAGCAGCCATGGCATTAAAATTGAGTAAGGGCTTATGTACTGCTCGGCCATTTTGGTCAAGTTAAATGTGCCTCTGCAGAACTGAGAAACGCTGCTGAATGGTGCCAGCATGTCTGTGGCCCAGATAAGTGCTGCAGACAAAGAATGGGACATCTGCAGAAGTCTTACAATGAAGTGTGAAATGCATAGAGCTAATTGGATCAATGAAAACCAGGTATACATATTGTGAATAATGTTGTGAAGCCTTACTTTGGTAGCTGTTGATTGGTTGAAATGTTAAGATTTGTCTGGGTTGTCTGAATCCCAAGGCACATGTTGCATTATTTATTTATGTTAGCTTCCTTCTCAAAGCCTTACTAGATACAATGTATTAGTTACTATGTTATTGGTTTGGGGAACTGTCCATCATGTACTGTTGTAATTGATATGTGTTATTGGACTATACAGAGACCAACCCCATGTGGTTCGGCCCCTCAAGGTTCAGGGACCTATAAAAGGCAGCCCCCACGAGGTTCCTTGTCAATCTTCTGGAAGAGCGCTTGGGACTGCGTGACTTTTTGGGGTGTCTCTGCTTGCACAAGGCTAGAAGGGCTTGGCCAAGCAGATACAAGGATCGAAAGGTTAGGTATTGTATAGGGGAATTTGTGTTGTGTTATCCAAAGTAAAGTTTAGTTGCTCAAGGGCTTGATTCAGTATTTTATTGACTGAAACTAGACTGGGGGGAGCTTAGAACGAGCTATTTACAAAGGAGGATAGTAAAAGCTTCTTTAGGTATGTGAAGAGGTAAAAAAAAGACCAAAGTTAGACCCTTGAAGACTGAAACAGGTGAATTTATTATGGGGAACAAGGAAATGGCAGATGAGTTGAACAGGTACTTTGGATCCGTCTTCACTAAGTCTTCACTAAGGAGGACAAACAATCTTCCTGATGTACTAGTGGCCAGAGGATCTGGGGTGACGGAGGAACTGAAGGAAATCCACATTAGGCAGAAAATGGAGTTGGGTGGACTGATGGGACTGAAGGCTGATAAATCCCCAGAGCCTGATGGTCTGCATCCCAGGGTACTTAAGGAAGTGACTAGAAATTGTGGACGCATTGGTGATCATTCTCCAATGTTCTATAGATTCAGGATCAGTTCCTGTAGATTGGAGGGTAGCTAATGTTATCCCACTTTTTAAGAAAGGTGGGAGAGAGAAAACGGAATTATAGACCAGTTAGCCTGACATCCGTGTTGGGGAAGATGCTGGAGTCAATCATAAAAGATGAAATAGCTGCACATTTGGATAGCAGTAACAGGATCGGTCCGAGTCAGCATGGATTAACGAAGGGGAAATCATGCTTGACTAATCTTCTGGAATTTTTTGAGGATGTAACTAGGAAAATGGACACGGGAGAACCAGTGGATGAAGTGTACCTGGACTTTCAGAAACCATTTGATAAGGTCCCATAACGGAGATTAATGGGGAAAATTAGGATAATTGGTATTGGGGGTAGAGTGCTGACATGGATAGAAAATTGGTTGGCAGACAGGAAACAAAGAGTAGGGATTAACGGGTCCCGTTCAGAATGGCAGGCAGTGACTAGTGGGGTACTGCAAGGCTCGGTGCTGGGACCACAGCTATTTACAACATACATCAATGATTTAGATGAAAGGATTCAGAATAACATTAGCAAATTTGCAGATGATACAAAGCTGGGTGGCAGTGTGAACTTTGAGGAGGATGCTGTGAGAATGCAGGGTGACTTGGACAGGTTGGGTGAGTGGGCAGATGCATGGCAGATGCAGTTTAATGTGGATAAATGTGAGGTTATCCACTTTGGTAGCAAAAACAGGAAGGCAAATTATTATTTAAGTGGTGTCAAATTGAGAAAAGGGGAAGTACAACGGGATCTGGGGGTCCTTGTTCATCAGTCAATGAAAGTAAGCATGCAGGTACAGCAGGCAGTGAAGAAAGCGAATGGCATGTTGGCCTTCATAACAAGAGGAGATGAGTATAGGAGCAAAGAGGTCCTTCTGCAGTCGTACAGGGCCCTAGTGAGACCACACCTGGAGTATTGTGTGCAGTTTTGGTCCCCTAATTTGAGGAAGCACATTCTTGCTATTGAGGGAGTGCAGCGTCGGTTTACAAGGTTAATTCCCGGGATGGTGGGACTGTCATATGCTGAGAGAATGGAGCGGCTGGGCTTGTATACTCTGGAGTTTAGAAGGATGAGAGGGGATCTTATTGAAACATTTTAGGTTATTAAGGGTTTGGACAATTTCCTGCTAGAGGCAGGAAACATGTTCCTGATGTTGGGGGAGTCCAGAACCAGGGGCCACAGTTTATGAAAAAGGGGTAAGCCATTTAGAACGATGAGGAAACACTTTTTCACACAAAGAGTTGTGAGTCTGTGGAATTCTCTGCCTGCGGTGGAGGCCGGTTCTCTGGAAACTTTCAAGAGAGAGCTAGATAGGGCTCTTAAAGATAGCAGTCCGGGGATATGGGGAGAAGGCAGAAACGTGATACTGATTGGGGATGATCGGCCATGATCACATTGTATGGCGGTGCTGGCTTGAAGGGCTGAATGGCTTACTCCTTTCACCTATTGTCTGAATGGGGGGCCACCATCGACTCCACAGTGGAAAAAGGCACAACAGAGGATGTACTTCCTGAGGAAGCACAAACTGCCACAGGCAATGATGGTCCAATTCAATACGGCCATCGTAGAGTCTGTCCTCACCTTCTCCATCATGGTCTGGTTTTGCTCAGCCACCAAGCACGACATCAGGAGGCTGCGGCATATCGTCCGATCAGCTGAGAAGGTTATTGGCTGCAACCTTCCCTCCATTGACGAACTACACTGCAAGGGCCAGGAAACGGGTGTGTAAGATCATCTCTGACCCCTCTCACCCTGACCACAAACTCTTTGTATCACTTCCCTCTGGAAGGCGACTCCGGACTGTCGAAGCTGCCACAGCCAGACATAAAAAATAGCTTTTTTCCACTTGCAGCGCCACTCAATAACCAAAAATCTGTAGCCTCCTTTTGCACTGGTATTTTATTTAATTCACATGTTTAATCAATAATGTTTTATTATTAATGTTTTATGTGTCATTCCTAACTGTCACTGTATAGCATGTTGTCACTTGCGGGTGGAGCACCAAGACAAATTCCTTGCATGCGAATACTTGGCCAATAAACTTATTCATTCATTCATTCATTCATTCAGAACAAGCTTGATGAGCCATGTATTGCAATGCTTCACCACTTTTTAAAGTGTCTTGAAAGCAGTTGAAGGATCATCAGTAAATAAATTGCCTACCTAAAGTGTAGGAAGTGGTAAAAATCATTTAGGACCCTTGGCTGATAAGGGGATCTTCAGGCTCAAGCATTAATTTGATTTTCTTTACACAGATGCTACTTGACTTGCTCAGTGTTTATAGCATTTTCTGTTCTTATTTCAAACATCTGCCAATTATTTTTCCTTTGAATCCCTCCTATAAGTCTCCTTCTTAACATTTGTGACATTTTACAGTAATTTTCCATTGACTCGTTGCTGGCTGGGGGCCACTCAATCCGTTGCTGTGGAACTACTCAGCAGGGGTTGGGAGACTAGTGCGTGGAAGGACTCTTCGCTTAAGCAACTGTTAATATAGGAGGAAAAGGTATATGCAGGTTGTTTGATGAAGAAATGGGAAACTAAATATAGATCAAGTTATAAAATCAGTATCTGGAAGAGGGGCCTTCAACTTGGATAATGCATTCCAAATACTTTGTGTAAGTTGCTCTGAAATAATCTACATTGTGATTGTGAAGGGGTGTTTTTTTTAAATATATATTTGTCTGATTTTTTGGAAAACAAAATCATAATGGTGTTAAATTTATAGCATGAGCTATTTTTCATTGATGTGATATTCAATAAGCGAGATCATTTTTCCGAAAAAGGCAAGCAATCATGGGATTTATCTAATGTCATTCGCCATAAAGAAAAAGGGAACAAAGCGCTGGCTGAATAAATTGTGTATAACTTCTTATGAGACACCCAACAAAGTTACCGAAAGTCCTAATGAAAAATAGGGGGGGAGAATGAGATCTCCAATAGGACGACCAAAGGTTATTGACCCATGCAAAAGTCCTGACTACGAGTATAAGATGCATTTGCGGAAAGCTGTGTAAGAACCACCGTGGCCTAAAAATCCATCAGACAAGATTGAAATGCTCGGAGAAGGAGAAAGAGGTGCAGCGCACAGGCATGAACCTGGTGAGACACAGGAGGACCCCGGCCAGGACTCGCCCCACAGAACCCAGTCCCTCCACGCACTAGAGTCTCCCAACCCCTGCAGTGTAGTTCCACAGAAACGGATTGAGTGGCCCCCAGCCAGCAACTGGAATGAATGGCTGCAGTTTGACAAAGACGTGACCAACATCATTCAAGCTACAGCCAAAGGAGATGTACATGGCCGACTCCAAACAATGACTGCCATCATAGTCAGTTATGCCTCTGAAAGATTTTGCCATCGTGAGAAAGGTAACACCAAGCCCACCACCTACACCACAAACTGCAGGGCCACCAAAATACCAAAAGGCCATCGAAGCTGGAGCTTCAAACCCTGTAAAACCAGTACAAGACATCTACCGAAGAGCCTTGACCGACCTACGAAACATCCTAAGGAAAAGGCTTATGACCCTCTGCAGAGCAGAGTGGCACAGGAGAAGAGGAAGAGAGAGCTAGGAAGCGCCTCAACAGCACCGGAGATCCCGGCTAGATCCCGACCACGGACCCCGACCTCGCTCACTCACCGAAGCATAAAGCAGTAAAAACGACAAAATAATCTTAGCTTTTAACAAAGGAACAATAAATACAACTGATTCATAGTTTGAAAGCAGTATTTTCTTACCTAGAAGAATCAATGCTGGAAAAAAAAAGATGAAATGTGTACACAGCTCCACTGCTTCCAGCAATGTTTATGCCGAGTGACCTTTGACCTGGGCATGCGCTGTCGGAATACCGAACTCGATTATTCTTGTCGAAAAAATACCCAGTCAAGATTATGCTATGGGGCCATAGAAATCTACTGGCAAAACCCTAAAAGTGAAATGACCCGAACTGTAGATTACTACAGTGCGAAGAATGTAACAATCTATAATATTTACATTAAGCCTATTTTGGTTTTAACATTTGCATAAACACTCTTCAAAATGCAATAATTGTGTTCTTGCCTAATCTGATCTCATTGAAAAATATTTTTGCAGAGTTGGAGCTCCACCACCAGTTGTAATAATGGTTAATAATTTATGTCTGAAGTAACCTCCACTCAACCTGACTAACATTATCAGGATTTATTACAATTGATTATATTAATTGATGATATTATTTGAACCTCATAGTGCATATGAAGATTGGGAAGAAATTGATTAATGACTGAGCTTTAGACTCATGATTTATGATGCCATTTGAACCACTCAAAGCATTACTTCCTTGTAACAAACTCCATTCAGCTTGTATATTGTACTATGTTTAATTGTTATAAATTTCATTTTCCTCTATAAATTTTAAGGGAATTACCTTGGCTCATTTACGGTACACTCACATATTTACAAGTTCAAGCCTATCCTCAAGGACATAATCTAGGTTGGCACAGATTCATGGTCAGATGGATGTAAAGAAAAAAATCCCGTTTTATAGGTCTAATATTTGGTAGGGGAGCTAGCCAATGTCACAGAGATACTTATTCTTCTGACATACTATTGAAATGTCCAAAGTGTCATCCTTTGAATGAGATATTAAAGATACCTCATGCTATCTTTTCCCCTTTCATATCACAATAAATCGAGAAATCACAAATGTTGAAATTAACCCAGCAGAGCACACCATTGCAATTTGAGTTGCCCAAGAGAGTAAAAAGTTGATAAATGCATGGATTTTACAGTCAATCCATAAAATAAAGGAATAGGGAGATTTCACTCAAGTTAAGGAAAACACTAATTGGTCCACAACTAGAGTAGTGTGTACATTTCCATTCAGCGGCGCTAACGCCTGTGGTGATGAAGTGCTTTGAGAGGTTAATCATGGCGCAAATCAACTCCTACCTCGACAAAAACCTGGACCCACTGCAGTTCGCTTACCGCCACAACAGATCAACAGTGGATGCGATCTCGCTGGCCCTCCACTCCGCTCTGGACCACTTGGACAACAAAAACTAATAACCCTTTCTGGCTTAAGCCCTCCCTTCACCACCTCCAGTTTAAATTCCATTTGGAATATTTTGGAGGACCAAGAAACCAAGAACAAGAAGAACTAAAATGTTAAAGTGTTTTGTTTGGAGATCTAAACATTTTTATGTGGGGGGGGTGGGGAAGGGGGAAACTATCCTTCAGGGTCCCTACCTGGTCGGAGAGGCAGCTTTTCTCCGGGCTGCAGTTTTGACCCGTCCTCGCGGCCTACCAGCGGGCCTGGAGCGGTGTTTCCTATCGGGGCCGCCCAGTACCACGGCTTCGGCGTTAGCACAGCGCCAGAGCGCTATCGCAGAGCGGGCGATGCCTTGCCCGGGTCTCCGCGCTGGAACCGACGATAAAAAACATCGCGGAGCGGCGGGTCTGTGGAGCGGGCGGTGGCACGGACTTTACATCGGGAGCCTGGGATCTCTCGACGAGATCACCAGTTGTGGAGCTCCATCCGGCGCGGCCCTGTTGGCTTCGGAAGCCGCGGTCTCCAGTACGGAAGCGGCCGTTCCAGGGTTCCCAAGCCGCTGTGAGGATTCTCCCGACGCCGGAGCACCATCACCCGGCGAGAACGGCCTGGAACATCGGGCCTCCGTTGAGGCAACTGTGGAGGCCTCAATAGGCCCGACTATGGGTGAACTGGGGATGGGGACTGGACTTTGTGCCTTCCCTCATAATGGGAACCATTGTCGGGGGATGTTTTTATGTTTAAATGTCTTTATTATTGTTATGTCTGTATTCTTTATGTGCTGCACGGAGAGGACGCTGGCGCTGTTTGTTCGCCGCTTCTCCGTTTGCTATTGTCTGTTACTATTGCAAAGCGACTTTGAGTCTTAGAAAAGCGCTATAAAAATTAAATTTATTATTATTATTATTATTATTAAAATGTCAGGCTGTTATTGATTGATTACAGCTCGGCATTTAACACAATCATCCCCTCCAAGCTGGTTACCAGCTTCATCCCCTCCAAGCTGGTCTCTGCGCATTCCTCTGCAATTGGATTCTCGACTTCCTCATTCACAGACCACAGTCTGTTCGTATTGGTGGAAATGTGTCAGCCTCGATAACAATCAGCACGGGAACACCTCAAGCCTGCGTTCTCAGCCCCCTGCTGTACTCACTCTATACTCATGACTGCCTAGCCGGTCATGGTGCGAACTCCATCATCAAGTTCACTGACGACACCACTGTTGTGGGATGTATGACTGATGGGGATGAGTCAGAGTATAGAAGAGAGGTCGAGCTACTGTCCATATGGTGCCAGCACCATATGGTGCCGTCAACACCAGCAAAACCAAGGAACTGAGTGTGGACTTTGGAAGGAGTAGGATGGGGACCCACAGTCCCATTTATATAAATGGGTCGATGGTTGAAAGACCATTAAATGACATCAATTAAATTAATGGTAGACAAAAATGCTGGAGAAACTCAGCGGGTGAGACAGCATCTATGGAGCGAAGGAAATAGGCAACGTTTCGGGCCGAACCCCTTCTTCAGAAATTAATTACTGTTAACTCATGATACACAAAATGTTCTTAGTCACTTGCTGTGAAATAAAAATATTATACTATAACTTTAGCTAGTTGAAGGCTCACCAATAACCTGCTCACTGATGTCCACTCTAGATTTTGTCAGGACGTCATTACTAACTCCAGACCTCCTTCCATGGTTTGCAGCCTTAATCCAAACTTCAGCTAAAGAGCCAAATTCCTAAAGTGAGATGAGAGTGACAAAAATAATTCTGTTAAAACTGAAGCCAAGGGAGTATCTCTGAAGAAGTGAGACCATATTGGCCAGGTGATGTCAATGATGCGCAGCTGACAGACGTCTGGACTGACATCTTCAACCTGTCACTTGCCCAAGCAGTTGTCCCCACGTGCCTTAAAACCACCTCCATCGTGCCAGTGCCAAAACACTCCACTGCGGCAAGCCTCAACGACTTCCGCCCAGTTGCACTTACCCCCATCATCACCAAGTGCTTCGAGAGGCTGGTCCTGGCACACCTCAAAAGCTGCCTACCCCCCACACTGGATCCCTATTAGTTTGCCTACCGCAAGAACAGGAGTACGGAGGATGCCATCTCAACGGCACTTCACTCCGCCCTCTCCCACCTCGACAACAGAGACACTTACGTAAGAATGCTGTTCATCGATTACAGCTCAGCATTCAACACCATTATACCATTTTAAAATGATCACCAAACTCGGTAACCTGGGCATCGATCCCTCCCTCTGCAACTGGATACTGGACTACTTTCTAACCAACAGACCACAGTCTGTTAGGTTAGACAAGCACACCTCTTCAACCCTCACCTTGAACACCGGCGTTCCACAGGGCTGTGTGCTGAGCCCCCTCCTCTACTCCCTCTTCACCTATGACTGCACACCTGTACATGGTACTAACACCATCATCAAGTATGCAGATGATACAACGGTGATTGGCCTCATCAGCAACAACGATGAGTCGGCCTACAGGGAGGAGGTCAAGCACTTAGCAGCATGGTGCGCTGACAACAACCTGGCCCTTAACTCCAAGAAGACCAAGGAGCTCATTGTAGACTTCAGGAAGTCCAGGGGTGGCACGCACACCCCCATCCACATTAACGGGACGGAGATGGAACGTGTTTCTAGCTTCAGGTTCCTGGGTGTTAACATCTCCGATGACCTCTCTTGGACCCACAATACCTCAACTCTGATCAAGAAGGCTCACCAGCGTCTCTTCTTCCTGAGGAGACTGAAGAAGGTCCATCTGTCTCCTCAGATCCTGGTGAACTACCGCTGCACCATCGAGAGCATCCTTACCAACTGTATCACAGTATGGTATGGCAACTGCTCTGTCTCCGACCGGAAGGCATTGCAGAGGGTGGTGAAAATTGCCCAACGCATCACCGGTTCCTCGCTCCCCTCCATTGAGTCTGTCCAAAGCAAGCGTTGGCTGCGGAGGGCGCTCAGCATCGCCAAGGACTGCTCTCACCCCAACCATGGACTGTTTACCCTCCTACCATCCGGGAGGCGCTACAGGTCTCTCCGTTGCCGGACCAGCAGGTCCAGGAACAGCTTCTTCCCGGCGGCTGTCACTCTACTCAACAACGTAGCTCGGTGACTGCCACTCGCCCCCCCCCCCCCCCCCCCCCCCCCCCCCCCGGACACTCCTCCCACAGGAAAAACACGATGTCTATATATGCTAATGTAAATATTTATTCAAATCATATGCTATGTCGCTCTTCCAGGGAGATGCTAAATGCATTTCGTTGTCTCTGTACTGTACACGGACAATGACAATTAAAGTTGAATCTGAATCTGAATCTGAATTATGGAACTGTATGGTCAACAGATTAATAGGGAATTTAAGGGCCTGTCCCACTTGGGCGTCATTTATGCGACATCATTTACGCGGCACGACGTGCACGTCATGACGCGCACGTTATGCGCACATGGTGCGCATTACGACCCCATAGTGCGTGGTGACGTAAGCAGTGACACGCGGTCGCGCGCGGTGCCCCAGGATTTTGGGATGTTCAAAATCTTCGCACGCCATCTGTGTGACGCGCAAATGTCGCCCAAGTGGGACAGGCCCTTTAGGGGAAAAGAAAATAAGTACCTGCAGATTAGAACTTTGTGAAACCTAGAATGAAATGGAGAATGATGCAAAGAGCAAGTGCATCAGGCAGTGTCTGACATAATGTTACCGATGGAAAACCTTGCTAGTTCTGATACAAATGGGGAAAAAAGCAAATTATCTGAAATTGCTCAAACACTCCAATAACTCATACAAATGTTAATTTTAGTCATCCCTTCAGGTCAATAGTGAGGGTTACATCAAATTATCTTCTGTTTCATCAATGAACATCATTCTATCATATGCTCAGAAATTGAGATGCTCACCAATGTTTGCACAATTTTCAATCCAATCTGTAAATGAAGCACTGTGTCTTGTGACTCTGTGATTCAGACATGGGATGATAGACGGCAAGTAACATTCAGGCATTACCATTTCCAAATCCCTCATCTTTCACATTCCAGGGCTCACCTTGGCCAGAAACTCAGCTAAATTAGTCAAATACATACTGTGGCTATGAGAGCAGGTCAAAGCCCAAGCCAAGCCTACAAGGCACAATTCAGTAGTGTAATGGAATATTCTCCAAAATGGAATATTCTCCATTGTCAGAGCAAGTACAACTCCAACCTCTCTCAAGAGCCATTCCATATCAAGCCTCCCATGGCCATTTGTTCCCTTCAGCGCAATGGCTGCAATATACACAATCTATAAAATTCCTGACAGTTACGTGTGTAGACCATTTTGGCAACTCCCAAATCTATAAATTCTACCAGCGAGGGCAAAAACTTCACACATGTGGGACCACCACCATTTGCATGTTCTCCTCAAAGGCACACACCATCCTAACCAGGCTTTAATTCCTGAGATATACTGCTCAAAAGCATTCTGAGAGGATTTACACCTGAAAGACTACAGCAATACGATAAATTGGCTCACCACCAACTTCTCAAGGATAATTACCATGGGCAACAAATGCTGTCCTTGCCAGCAATGGACAGATCTTCAGTAATTAACTGTGCATTATAAATGAGGATCAATGCCCTTATTTATATTAATGATTTGAATTTAGGACTTTAATGCATGATGTTTGGAGCTGGATAGGAACAAAGTTCAGGGGGATGGTGAATAAATAAATAGGCAAATCCCAGATGAAATTCAATACCAGAAGTTGAAGCAAGGACACAAAGTCCTGGAGTAACTCAGCAGGTCAGAGAGAATCTTTGGCGAATATCAACAGGTGATGTTTCGGGTTGAGACCCTACTTCAGGGGGAGAAGAAAGCTGGGAGAGGCAGGACAAAGCATGCCCGGTAATATATAAACACAGGCAAGGGGCGGTTTTGATAGGTAGATGGTTGAAACATGGAGGAAAGTATCAGGAGGGGAGAAATAGATGGAGGTCCGGGTCAGGAGGAGGAAAGGGGTTAATTTGAGGTTACCTAAGACTGGAGAATTTAATGTTAATACCCTTGGGTTGTTAACTACCCAAGCGGAACATGAGGTGCTGTTCCTCTAGTTTGTGGCCACACTCTGGCAATAAAGGAGGCCCAGGATAGAAAGATTAGAATGAGAAGGAGAGTTAAAATGGTTAGCAACCAGGAGATCCAGTAAGCCTTGGCGGATCGAGCATAAGTGTTCAGTGAAATGGTCATCGAGTCTACACTTGGTCTCATTGATGTATTGTAGGCTACATCGGGAACACCAGATGCAGTAGATGAGGTTAGAAGAGGTGCACGTGAACTTCTATCTCACCTGGAAGGGCTGCTGATGTCCCTGGATGAAGGCAAGGTTGGAAATATAGGGATATATGTTACCTCTCCTGTTGTTGCAAGGGAAATAATTGGGGAAGGGATGGTTTGGGTGGTAAGGGATATGTGAACCAAGGAGTTGCAGAGGGAGCTGTGTCTGCGGAAGGTCGAAAAAGGGTGGTGAAGATGGGTAGATGTGACTGGGGGTGGGATAATGTTGGTGGTGATGGAAATTTCGGCAGATGATGTGTTGGATGCGAAGACTGGTCAAATGAAAGGTGAGGACCAGGGGAACTCCATCGTTCCGTAGTCTGAAGGACATTCAGTCTGAAGAACGGTTTTGACGCAAAATGGCACCTATCCATGTTCTCCAGAGATGCTGCCTAACCTGTGAGTTACTCCAGCACATCCTTTTGTGTTTTAACCTGCATCGGCAATTCCTTGTTTCTACAGGTTGAAGAGATATGCTTGACAGGAAGAGGAAATGCTTGAAGTAGGGATGTTCGACAAGATACTTAAAATTACCCTTGATAATCACAATTCCCTTCTTATTTTTCTTAGATATTTACATATTTGTACTTTGTCCTATTAAGAAGCAATACTTTGGGTACTGACTACTTAAGACTACTTCCATGTCTTTTCCCTCCTATTCATTATTTCCATCTAAACTGATTTAACATCACTGTCCATTGCATCTATTCTGATAAGGCTGAATTAAGTTAAAAATATAAGAAGATGTTAAATTGGTTCCTGGGCTAGCTTACAGCTTATATTAAGTCTCAAATTAGGCTGTTCTCCAGTAGATTAATACAGAAAGGCTAGTCTAGGCTTGCCTCAGGTTGCTGTGTATTGAGATAATGAATACTATAACATTTGTCTCCCAAGTGACAAGAGAGGAAGCAGAGAAGAAGCTAGATTGATCTCTTTGATATGTAAAATGCCTTGCACCAAATGTCCGATGTTTATGAGGGAGGAGGTGACGAGAGAGGAGACTAGATTGATCTAAGGGATTTTGACAAATGGCTGATGTATTTGAGAGGTAAAATGCCTTGCACCAAATGTCCGATGTTTATGAGGGAGGATGTGACGAGAGAGGAAACTAGATTCATCTAAGGGGTATTAACAAATGGCCAAAGTCTTTAATATGAAAAAATCTTGTACCATATGACAAAATGTCATTGATGTGATGCATTCTGTAGAAACCTTTATTTTCCTGTACCTCTGACCATGACTAATGTTTGTGGAATGTGCTAAGGTGACAAAAAAACACTATATAATACGATGTAATTCTGTTCGAGGAAGTGGACTGAGGACAGTGAAGTGTCTGTATTGCTCACTTGACTAGAGTTCTCCCTCCCTTCCATCGGCCGATAATAAGTAAAGTTTTGAACTGGTCTACCAAACGTTTGTGAGTTGTCTGTTTATTAAGAAGCGAACCTGTTTAGTAGTTATATAAGTAACCTTTTCAATGCCACTACTCAGCGCAGTATTGATTTATTTCTTGATTAAATAATCTGAAATATTTAGTTCAATACAATACAATACAATACGGTTTATTTGTCACATTGCACATAAAGTGCAAGTGGAATGAATATGTCAGCAGCGGTACAATGATAAAGAACACACACAAAAACACAATAAAAATTTAACATAAACATCCACCACAGCATTCATCACTGTGGTGGAAGGCACACAATTTGGCCAGTCCCTGTCCTGATCATCCTGTAACCACATCCCTATTATAGCTATTAGATCATAATTGTATTGGTGCTGTCAACTCATCTATCTTGTTCCAAATGCTCTGTACTGTCTAAGACAGAGACTTGCGCTTCAACTTTTGCTCTTTTTGCTTACTCTATTTACTTTCTGCCGTAAATTGTTCCTAATTAAATAAATAACATCTTGGATATAATTTGTTTGCGGGGAGCACCTGGTAATATAATCCACCAACTCCATTAAAGACCACTCTACTGTTTAATCACGAACTCATATAATGAAATGAGATTTCTCCTGACCTTTTACGTGGTTATGAATATTAAGGCATTCATTCTGCAATTAGACTGTCATAACATTTTGAAATGAACAAATATTTGACAAATAGGCCAAAATATCACTGAATTAAAGCATATTAAGATAAAGACATCATGGACTGTATTGATGTCAGGTTAATGTTTGTGGGAAAAAAAGTAGGTATTACTTCTTGACAAATTCCACTTTTAAATATTTATCCAAGATTTTTTTCACAAGTCCTTAGGCAATCAGTCACAGCATATTATTCAATCCGAACATGGAAAATAAGAATTATGTGACTATAACTGGCTCTGGTATAAAGCATGGAGTAAATAACATCTTTTGATCTGGTAAAATTAACAAGTATTTGCAAACAATAGTTATATATGTAGAAACTGGGAACTGCAGATGCTGGTTTACAAAAGAAGATACAGAGTGCTGGAATAGCTCAGCAGGTCAGGCAGCATCTCAGGAGTATTTGGATAGGCGACTTTTCGGGCCGGGTCCCTTCTTCAGACATGCAATTTCTGCATGTGGTAGCAAGGATGTAGTAGCAATCATTCTGAAGAAGGAATTACAGATCAGTTAGCCTGACTTCGGTGGTGGGAAAGATGCTGGAGTCAATTATTAAAGAGGTAATAATGGGGCATTTGGATAACAGCAAAAGGATTAGTCCAAGTCAACATGGATTTATGAAAGGGAAATCATGCAAGTCAGGTCAAGTGAGTTTATTGTCATGTGTCCCTGATAGGACAATGAAATTCTTGCTTTGCTTCAGCACAAAGAACATAATAGGCATTAGTATGCTTGACTAATCTTCTGGGATTTTTTGAGGATGTGACAAGTAAAATGGATGAAGGGGTGCCAGTGGATGTAGTGTATCTAGACTTTCAGAAAGCATTTGATAAGGTCCCGCACGGGAGACTGGTGACTAAAATTAGAGCACATGGTATTGGGGGTAGGGTGTTGACATGGATAGAAAATTGGTTGGCAGATCGGAAGCAAAGAGTAGGAGTGAACGGGTCCTTTTCAGAATTGCAGGCAGTGGCGAGTGGAGTGCCGCAAGGCTCGGTGTTGGGGCCACAACTGTTTACCATATATATTAATGATTTGGAAGAGGGAATTAGGAGCAACACTAGCAAGTTTGCAGATGACACAAAGCTGGGTGGCAATGTGAACTGTGAAAAGGATGTTAGGAGATTGCAGGGTGACCTGGACAGGTTGAGTGAGTGGGCAGATGCGTGGCAGATGCAGTATAATATAGATAAATGTGAGGTTATCCACTTTGGCGGCAAAAACAAGGGGGCAGATTATTATCTCAATTAAGTTAGGTAAGGTAAGGGGGAGGTGCAGCGAGACCTGGGCATCCTTGTACACCGGTCACTGAAATTTGGCTTACAGGTACAGCAGGCAGTGAACAAAGCTAATGGAATGTTGACCTTCATAACAAGAGGATTTCAGTATAGGTTCATCTGCAGTTGTATAGGGCTCTGGTGACACAACATCTGGAGTATTGTGTACAGTTTTGGTCTCCTAATTTGAGGAAGGACATCCTTGTGATTGAGGCAGTGCAGCATAGGTTCACGAGATTGATCCCTGGGATGGCGGGACTGTCATATGAGGAAAGATTGAAAGAACTAGGCTCATATTCACTGGAGTTTGAAGTATGAGGGGGCATCTTATAGAAACATATAAAATAGTAAGATTAAACGAGAACTTACCAGTTTGAAGTTTGATCTGTATTTTATGAGGAGTTACGATGAGGGATTACGTGAAGAACCCGCTCAGTGCGCAGGCGCGGCATACTTCCAAGCAGCGGTGTGGAATCACAGATAGACACAGTTATTTTGAAGTAAACATAGTAAAGATAAGGAGACATCAATTTATTAGTTTGATCCATATAATGAGGGTGGGAGCGGAGGGCACGTAATCCCTCATCGTAACTCCTCATAAAATACAGATCAAACTTCAAACTGGTAAGTTCTCGTTTAATCTTACTATTTTACTTCGGAGTCACGTGAGTGACTACGTGAAGATTTCAAAGCTCTGTGATTTCAAACCGTGTAACAGTTTCATTTCACTCACTGCCGAAGTTCTTGAGGGAGGAAGTGTTATCGTAATGAACCAATGAGTCTATTTGTAGAAAAACACAATGGTATTTTTTAAACAATAACAACAAAGAATTAAGTTGCTCCCCTGGCTTAAATTAAATATTTGCAGTTCGTAAATCTTTACTGCAAATAAACCAGGTTTTGCCAACGGCTTATTATAAAATTTCTGAACGGTCTTTTCCCTTCCCACCATCCTGCTGTAGCCAGGATGTGGTGTATAGGCATGTCCATTCTTTAGCCGTCGACATGGATGCTGCCCTGGTGGAATAAAATTTGTATATGTTAGTGTTTATCCCAGCAGTTTCTAGCACCTGCTTGAGCCATCTCGCAATGGTTTGGCTCGTACCCCACCATAAGGTTTTTGTGACTGAACCACAAGGCTTTTCATCTCCCTCGAATATTCTGGTTGTGTCTATGTAGGATAGTAGGTAGGTCATGGCATATAACCGTGGTTCTGGTGGGTAAGCCACGACTGGATTAGGTGTTCCTGGTCTGCTCTGTTTGACCAGTCGCTGGATAACGACAGATCTGGTCTGGAGCTGTGATCATGTTGTCCAGTCGCAATAGGTGTAGTGACTGGGCCCTCTGAGCGGATACAAGTGCCATCAACCTAAGCGTCTTTAGTGTAGCTTGCTCGAGGCCGGGGGATCTGGCTGGTGGCCATTCCCTGAGATATGTCAGGACCACACTGATATCCCAAATATGGGTATACCTGGGCTTAGGGCTTGATATTGTAAATGCCCTTCATCAGTTTTACCACCAGTGGATGGGATCCCATCGCCTGTTGTCCTGCCGCTGGTTTGAGATAAGCAGAAAGAGCACTCTGCGCTGTGTTGATGGCACTGTAGCTGATCCCTACATCGTGGTGTAGATGGCCAGGAACTCCAGTATGTTGGTGGCTGTAGCTGTTGCGTATGTTGTCCATGTTTCCTGGCAGTACTTCTCCCTTTTTTGATGCTGGTTAAGTACTGCCTCTTGGTGGATGTTCGAAGGGATGCCGACATGGTGGTGATGGTTTGTTTGGACAATCCCAGTTCCAGGTAAGGTCTGTTCAAACTTGCAACCCAGGCGTTTAATTTTCTCATGGCATGGGTGTTTAGCTTACCTGGTAGGTAAGTAGCTGATAGCCAAATATGTCTTTCGACATACCATTGCCAAATCATGTTGACCAATTTGTCGCATGATAATGATTTTATGCCACCCATATGGTTAATATAAGCCATCACCGTAGTATTTATCAATTTGTAACCGAACATGCAAGTGCTGCATATTAGATACATATACTTTTAAACCATAAAAGGCACCCAACATCTCTAGATAGTTATCCCAGATAGCCCTCTAGATAGATCAGTCTGAAGAAGGGTTTCGGTCCCGAAACGTCGCCTATTTCCTTCGCTCCATAGATGCTGCTGCACCCGCTGAGTTTCCCCAGCAATTTTGTGTACCTTCTAGATAGTTAATGCCCAGTGTAAGTAGTAATGATGACTCTAGTTTAGTCCATCTACCACTTGTGCTGGATATGGAGTTAGTCGCTCCCCAGCCTTGAGCACTGGCATCTGTTTGAATAACTAAAGTAGGGTTAGTGATAAAGATAGGGCTGAAACTATGCCAAACAGTTTTTTGCCCACCACTGTAGCTCTGATATTGCTTCAGTGGGTAAGTTCATGACACGATCATAGTGACCTGTATGTCGTTTTATTGCCCGTACCTTTGCTCTCTGTAAATTTTTTGATAGTGCAAAGGTCCGAATTGTGTAGCCGGAAATGCTGCTACCATTTCCCCAATTACTCTTGCTACTTGTCGAATAGTTGGTCGCTCGTTGACCATTAATTTGTTGCATGATTGTGCTAATTCAACCATTTTTGCCTTTGGCAAGGTAACAGTCATATGGACTGAGTTAATTGTGAAGCCCAGGTAGTCCATGATAGTGGATGGCTTCAACTTAGATTTATCTGGATGTAGGACGAACCCCAGAGTTTCGAGGAGCTGTTTTGTAGCTGATACTGCTGCCACAGCCAATTCCATCGTTTTCCCTACTATGAGAATATCCTCCAGATATGCCATGACAATATGTTTTTGTTTTCTTAGTATTGCCATGGCTGGGTTCAATATTTTGGTGAATAATCTTGGGCTGAAGTTCGCCCATAGGGCAATGCTTTGTACCATCCAGATAAATTTTAGGTATCTGCGATGATCCTTGTATATGGGTACTAGATAGTAAGCATCTTTAAGATAAATGCTTGCCATGAAGTGTCCTTTGGAATTCAGTTGTTTGGCAGTAACATATGTCTCCATTTTGAAATGTATATACTTAACAAATTTGTTTAGTGATGTTAAGTCAATGATGATGCGACAGACACCATCTTTTTTGGTTTTAGTGAATATATTCGATACAATTTCCAAAGGTTCATGTTTGGTCTTTTCGATCACCCCCTTTGTGATAAGTCTCACCAGTTCAGCTTGTCCCTCACGTTTCTCTTTGACGGAGGGAGAAATACCCTTTGGGGCCATTGTTGAACTGGCGGCGTTTTTTCTGACATGAATTGTATTTTATATCCTGTAATGTTGTTGAGTATATACTTGTCACTCGTGACCATACCCCATGCTTCTTTAAACAAGTGTAATCTCCCCCCTGTTAATAAAGCACCCTTATTCTCTATATGCTGGTAGGGACCAGACCCACCTACCTCCATGGTTATTGGCGATTCTGTTTCTTCATTTTCCTGAAGATTTTGTTCTGACGTGCTGGCGATGTTGGGGGGAGGCGCATTTTGCAGAGGGTCCGCTGCGGGCCCTGATCTGAAAGATCTTTGGGGATAATGTGCGGACCCCAAGCGTTCACCAGTCCCATATTGCGGACGTCGACTGGTGGATGCCGTGGGGTGCTGCCATTTGGGTATCGGAGGTCTTGGTTTGCTCGTCCCGGGGCCTGCCCTCATTAGGCCGAAGGTTTTTGATGCTTCCTGCATCTCCTTCAGTTTTTATTGAAATCTTTCCCAAATAGCAGCGCGTCCGTCTCCGCAGCTGGGGCTTTACACAAGCCAGCAAATTTGGGATTGAGGGCAGGTCTTATGTTTCCCTCCGGGGATTGTTGATCTCAAATTGTGTGGTACACATTAATGCCAGCACATCCTGCTGGCAGGTATCCATCTCCGTGGTCTCCACGGAACGAGCAAAGGCTGTGATGGCTGACGTCAGGAGCCTTAGGATCCGCTGTAGCTTGAGTTCTTGGGTCTGGATGTGTGACCCACATGCCCCCAGATTTGGCTGTTGACACTTTTTACTTTGAGGGCCTCACCGTTTTCTGGTGCTGTGTTGTTTCAGCACCTCAGCGAGCACCTTTTCCAGTAATGGTTGATGCTGGCCGCCATTCTTGGTTCCAGCGGTGCTCCAGCCCGTGGGGTTGCTACAAGCGGTCCATCACACCCAACAGCTCTTCATGTTCTTGCACCCCTGGCATACTCCCGAATTCGTCCGCCTGCCCCTGTTCCAGACCAGCCCAGCCCTGGTCACCAATGCTAGCCTCCAGTAATGAGGGAGCAGAGGGCAGTGCATGAGGCACTGTGGAGGGGGTGCCTGACCTCCCTCCGCGAGAGCGCTCTTTCTGCGCATCTCGCTGGAGCTGCTCCAATTGCTGTTGGATGCAGCTCAGGCGGCTGTCTCTCCTCCATTTAGGTGGAGACATGTCCCCGTCCGACTAATCGGACGCCACCGGCCGGATGCCTGTTCGGATGGCTAGACATCCAGCCCGCAGTTCAGGCACTAGCGGGACTGGGCTCGGCGCGGTGATGGGGATAGCGGGGCGACCGGTAATTGTTCCTACCGCCTGTTGCTGCCCCCCCTGCAATGGAACGCTCCTCCGCTGGAGTCGAGCGGGGGACAGGTTCTTCTGGAGCTTTTGCCTTGTAGATGCGAGAGCGCCCCTCAAGCAGCGCGTCTCACAGGCATCTGCTCCGTGAGCCGCTCCAGCGGCTCAGGCGGCTCTCTCTCCCCCCGTGCGGGTGGAGAGACGTCCCGTCCGACATCGGGAAACACCTGCCGGATGCTCTCGAGTGGCTATGCGTCCAGCCCGCTGCTTCAGGTACTAGCGGGCTGGCCTCGGCACGGTGTCGGGGAATTACGGAACACCGGGTAACGCTCCTACCGCCTGTTGCTGCCCCCCTCCCCGACGGGAAAACGGGGGACAGTTTTATCCAGAGCCTTTTTCTCTGCCTGTAAAAAACACAAGCAGAAAAAGGCTCACCTGTAAAAGAAAACCCGACCTCAGGGTACTCACCTGACGGTCCGGTTCATGCTGTAACGGGACAGCCTAACTCCCGTGGCAGCCGCTGTTGCACTGCTGGCGTAATGCCGCGCCTGCGCACTGAGCGGGTTCTTCACGTAGTCACTCACGTGACTCCGAAGTAAAATTATAAAAGGATACAGGAAAAATGTTCCCAATGTTGGGCGAGTCCAGAACCAGGGGCCACACTTAGAATAAGGGAGGGAGAGAGAAAACGGGGAATTGCAGACCAATTAGTCTAACATCGGTAGTGGGGAAACTGCTAGAGTCAGTTATTAAAGATGGGATAGCAGCACATTTGGAAAGTGGTGAAATCATTGGACAAAGTCAGCATGGATTTACGAAAGATAAATCATGTCTGACGAATCTTATAGAATTTTTCGAGGATGTAACTAGTAGAGTGGATAGGGGAGAACCAGTGGATGTGTTGTATCTGGACTTTCAGAAGGCTTTCGACAATGTCCCACATAAGAGATTAGTATACAAACTTAAAGCACACGGTATTGGGGGTTCAGTATTGATGTGGATAGAGAACTGGCTGGCAGACAGGAAGCAAAGAGTAGGAGTAATGGGGTCCTTTTCACAATGGCAGGCAGTGACTAGTGGGGTACCGCAAGGCTCAGTGCTGGGACCCCAGCTATTTACAATATATATTAATGATCTGGATGAGGGAATTGAAGGCAACATCTCCAAGTTTGCGAATGACACTAAGCTGGGGGGCAGTGTTAGCTGGGAGGAGGTTGCTAGGAGACTGCAAGGTGACTTCGATAGGCTGGGTGAGTGGGCAAATGTTTGGCAGGTGCAGTATAATGTGGATAAATGCGAGGTTATCCACTTCGGTGGCAAAAACAGGAAAGCAGACTATTATCTAAATGGTGGCCGATTAGGAAAAGGGGAGATGCAACGAGACCTGGGTGTCATGGTACACCAGTCATTGAAAGTAGGCATGCAGGTGCAGCAGGCAGTGAAGAAAGCGAATGGTATGTTAGCTTTCATAGCAAAAGGATTTGAGTATAGGAGCAGGGAGGTTCTACTGCAGTTGTACAGGGTCTTGGCCACACCTGGAGTATTGCGTACAGTTTTGTTCTCCAAATCTGAGGAAGGACATTATTGCCATAGAGGGAGTACAGAGAAGGTTCACCAGACTGATTCCTGGGATGTCAGGACTTTCATATGAAGAAAGACTGGATAGACAGCTTATACGCGCTAGAATTTAGGAGATTGAGGGGGGATCTTATAGAAACTTACAAAATTCTTGGACAGGCTAGATGCAGGAAGATTGTTCCCGATGTTGGGGAAGTCCAGGACAAGGGGTCACAGCTTAAGGATAAGGGGGTAATCCTTTAAGACCGAGATGAGAAAACCATTTTTCACACAGAGAGTGGTGAATCTCTGGAACTCTCTGCCACAGAGGGTAGTTGAGGCCAGTTCATTGGCTATATTTAAGAGGGAGTTAGATGTGGCCCTTGTGGCTAAAGGGATCAGGGGGTATGGAGAGAAGGCAGGTACGGGATACTGAGTTGGATGATCAGCCATGATCATATTGAATGGCGGTGCAGGCTCGAAGGGCCGAATGGCCTACTCCTGCACCTATTTTCTATGTATCTATGTAATAAAGGAGAGGTCATTTAAGACTGAGGTGAGAAAAAACTTTTTCACCCAGAGAGTTGTGAATTTATGGAATCCCCTGCCACAGAGGGCAGTGGAGGCCAAGTCACTGGATGGATTTAAGAGAGAGTTAGATAGAGGTCTAGGGGCTAGTGGAGTCAAGGGATATGGGGAGAAGGCAGGCACAGGCTATTGATAGGGGACTGGTGACTAAAATGAATGGCGGTGCGGGCTCGAAGGACCGAATGGCCTCCTCCTGCACCTATTTTAGTTTCTATGTAACCAGACCCAAAACGTCATCTATCCGTTTTATCCTGAGATGCTGTTTGACCCACTGAGCTATTTCAGCACTCTGTGTCTTCAATAGTTATATATGATTATTTAAGAAATTTTAAGAAGGCAGTGTCCAAATTAAGTTGAAACAGTGGTGAGAGCAGGCCGAGTATAATAGTGGATGGATAGTTTTTTTACTGTAAATCTGTAGCAATAGTGTACTGCAGGAATCAGTGCATGGATCTTCATTGTTAATAATACAAAAGGTTTTTGTATGAATGTAGGCGATGTTACTAGTAAGTGTACAGATATCACGAAAATTGGTGGAGTTGTTGACAAAGGTTGTCCAAGAATAGAGAGATTAATAGATCAGCTGGCAAGTTGGGCGGTGTGGTGGAAATTGGAATTTAATCCAGTCAAATATGAGGTTATGCAATTGGACTGGCCAAATTCTGGTCGGACATGTAAAATAAATTGCAGGGACTTGAGTAGCGCTACTGTACCGAGAGAAATCCATGCTTCCTGAAAGTGGCGACGTAAGTGGATAGAGTAGTAAAACAGGCGTTTGATATACGATACGATAAAACTTTATTCATCCCAGGAGGGAAATTGGCCTGCCGACAGTCACTACACACAAGATACACAAAAACTTGAAATTAAAAGTGAAAACAAAAAGGAAAAGACAAACGACTGTGGTCTGACTGCCGTGTGAACAGCGCCTTCACCAGAACAAATGAACAAACAACCAAACACAGACTTATCCCCTGGACAGAGGATTCTAAACTAGTGCCCCACCTCCCCCCACACTGTGTCCCCCTTTGTTCTCCCACCGTCCCCCACGCCGGGCCCCCATTGTCTTCCGCTCCCCCCTCATGCTCATCGACCGTGAGGCCCCACGGCCACCGAGGCTCCTGTTGCCGCCGAGGCCCATGTTGCCGAGGCTCCAACAGCCGCCACCGAGTCTCCCGCTGCTGAGGCTCCCATCACCGCTACCGCTGAGGCTCCTTCGGCCCTGACAGACCTCATCATCCGGCTTCACAGCAGTCCCCTGGGAGGCCTGTGGGGCGTCGGGCCTACCGGGGAGCGTTCCATTCTTTGGTCGTCGTTCTGGTCATCGACGGCGCGGTTGTTCGGTGGGTGGATCGGGCCCGCACCGGTCTTAATGTAGAAACAAGGAACAGCAGATGCTGGTGTACGATAAAAGGCACAAGTGCTGGAGTAACACAGCAGGTCAATAGACAATAGGTGCAGGAGTAGTCCATTCGACCCTTCGAGCTAGCACTGCCATTCAATGTAATCATGGCTGATCATCCACCATCAGTACCCCGTTCCTGCCTTCTCTCCATATCCCTTAACTCCGCTATCCCTAAGAGCTCTATCTAACTCTTTCTTGAAAGCATCCAGAGAATTCGCCTCCACAGCCTTCTGAGGCAGAGAATTCCACAGATTCACAACTCTCTGGGTAAAAAGGTTTTTCCTCATATCCGTTCTAAATGGCTTGCCAATTATTCCTAAACTGTGGCCCCTGGTTCTGGACTCGCCCAACATTGGGAACATGTTTCCTGCCTCTAGCGTGTCCAAACCCTTAATAATCATACATGTTTCAATAAGATCCCATCTCATCCTTCTAAATTCCAGAGTATACAAGCCCAGCCACTCCATTCTATCAACATATGACAGTCCCGCCATCCCGGGAATTAACCTTGTGAACCTGTGCTGCACACCCTTAATAGCAAGAATGTACGTCATCAAATTTGGAGATCAAAACTGGTCCTATACTCAACTACTCTAGTTATGAAGGCCAATATGCCATTTGCTTTCTTCACTGCCTGCTGTACCTGCATGCTTACTTTCAGTGAGTGATGTATTTCCCCTTTTTCCAACATGACACCATTCAGATAATAATCTGCCTTCCTGTTTTTGCCACCAAAGTGGATAACCTCACATTTATCCACATTAAACTGCATCAACCATGCATCTGCCCACTCCCCCAACCTGTCCAAGTCACCCTGCATCCTCACAGCATCCTCCTCACAGTTCACATTGCCACCCAGCTTTGTGTCATCTTCACATTTGCTGATGTTACTTTGAATCCCTTCATCTAAATCATTGATGAATATTGTAAATAGCTGTGGTTCCAGCACTGAGCCTAGCGGTTCCCCATTAGTCACTGCCTGCCATTCTGACCCGTTAGCAGCATCCCTGAAGATAAATCTTGATAAATTCTACTTTAAAATATTCATCCAAGATTTTCTCACAAGTAAATGCATTTTAGACATGCAATTTCTGAATGTGGTAGCAAGGATGTAGAAGTAATCAGTCTGAAGAAGGATCCTGACCCAAAACCTCACTTATCCATGTTCCCCAGGGATGCTGCCTGACCTGCTGAGTTACTCCCGCACATGTGTCTTCATTTTGATACGCTTACCTTTACTGGCCAATGAATTGAGTCTAAAAGTCCGAATGGATATTTTACTTGGATAGAAAAGGCATGGAGAGATACAAGACTAATGCAAGCAAACAAGGGGTTACCATAAAAAAAGCATCATTATCGACATGGACAAGGTGCCAGAAAGAGCCTGTTTCTATTTCCACGATTCTATGATAAATGACTGAAGAACATAGAAATGTGGAGTACAGGAACCCATTGGTCCACAATATCTGTGCTGAACATGATGCCACGAGCAACTACAAAACAGAAAGAAAGAGACATGTCAGGTGTCCTAGAATGCAAAGTCTCATCTTGTGAAGCAAATGAGGCAGAGATGGAGGAATTGAGAGTAGAGAATGGCATCTTTGCAAGAGGCAGGGCAACATTGATTTTTCCATCTTGGAAAAAGCGACTATCTACCCTATATATCCCTCTCATAATTTTATATACACTTCTATCAGGTCTCCTCTCATCCTCTGGCATTCCAGAGAAAACAAATCCAAGTCTCTCCAACCTCTCCCTGTTGCTAATACCCCCTAATCCAAGCATAACTGGAAAACCTTCTCTGCACCCTTTCCAAAGTCTCTACATCCTTCCTGGAATGGGGCGACCAGAACTGCATGCGATACTCCAAATGCGGCCTCACCAAAGTCCTATAAAGCTACATCATGACTTTCTGACATACACAATAACATGACCGATAAAGGTAAACATATCATATGCCTGTTTTGCCACTCATTTGTGTTGCCAATTTCAGGGAATTGTGAATTTAGACCCCTAGATCCCTCTGTACATCAATAATGTTAATGTTTGCATTAATTGTACATTTTCAAGTTCAAGTGAGTTTATTGTCATGTGTCCCTGATAGGACAATGAAATTCTTGCTTTGCTTCAGCACAACAGAACATAGTAGGCATTGACTACAAAACAGATCAGTGTATCCATATACCATTATATAAATATATACACACATGAATAAATAAACTGATAGTGCAAATAACAGATAATGGGCTATTAATGTTCAGAGTTTTGTCCGAGCCAAGTTTAATAGCCTGATGGCTGTGGGGAAGTAGCTATTCCTGAACCTGGTCGTTGCAGTCTTCAGGCTCCTGTACCTTCTAGGTAGCAGGGAGATGAGTGTGTGGCCAGGATGGTGTGGGTCCTTGATGATACTACCAGCCTTTTTGAGGCAGCGACTGGGATAGATCCCCTCGATGGAAGGGAGGTCAGAGCCGATGATGGACTGGGCAGTGTTTACTACTTTTTGTTGTCTTTTCCTCTCCAGGGCGCTCAGGCTGCCGAACCAAGCCACGATGCAACCGGTCAGCATGCTCTCTACTGTGCACCTGTAGAAGTTAGTGAGAGGCCTCCTTGACAAACCTTGACATTTTCCACTTACATCCACCTCCCCTTAATGGGCGGGAAGTATTCCTTCTTAATGATTATCAAATCAGCCTGTTCTGAGTAGTTACATTGTATCACTGATAATAATTAACTGATAATCTTTTAAATTGTGCCTTTTGTAATGCCAGTAAATGTGGTATTCTAGATAAACAGAACATTACAGCAGAGGAAGAGGCCCTTCGGCCCACAATGTCCGTGCCAAACATGATGCCAAATTAAACTAACCTTCCCTGCTTGCACGTGATCCACTCCATTCTCTGCATATTCATATCTACCTAAAAGCCTGTAAAATGCCTCTATCTGACATGTACGATAAGATCTTTCAACATCAAATCTTGTCATACCAAGATAAAAGAAGATCTTACAGTCTACCTGCTGAAATCCCTGAGGCCACATTATTATTCCTGTCACCTTTTGTATTTTAATAACTGGATGATGCAATTTATCCTTCCTTCAGGTGATAATTGGAGAGAGAGAAGGGTAGATTGGAGGTGTCAGTGTTACAGTTGAATAAAGGGGACTATGGGGCCATGAGGGAGGAGCTGAGCAAAGTTGACTGGAAAGATACCCGAGCAGGGATGACAGTGGAACAACAATGGCAGGTGTTTCTAGGAATAATACAGAAGATGCAGGATCAGTTCATTTCTAGGAGGAAGAAAGATTCCAAGGAGAATAAGGGGCGACCGTGGCTGACTAGGGACGTCATGGACAGTATAACAATAAAAGAGAAGAAGTACAATGTAGCAAAGATGAGCGGGAAGCAAGAGTATTCGGTAATGTTTAAAGAGCAACAGAAGATAATTAAAAAGACAATACGGGGAGAAAAGATGAGGTACGAAGGTAAGCTAGCCAAGAATATAAAGGAGGATAGTAAAAGCTTCTTTAGGTATGCGAAGAGGAAAAAATTAGTTAAGACCAAAGTTGGACCTTTGAAGACAGAAATAGGTGAATTTATTATGGGGAACAAGGAAATGGCAGATGAGTTGAACAGGTACTTTGGATCCGTCTTCACTGAGGAGGGCACAAACAATCTTCCTGATCTATTAGTGGCCAGAGCATCTGGGGTGACGGAGGAACTGAAGGAAATCCACATTAGGCAGGAAATGGTGTAGGGTAGTCTGATGGGACTGAAGGCTGATAAATCCCCAGGGCCTGATGGTCTGCATCCCAGGGTACTTAAGGAAGTGGCCCTAGAAATCGTGGATGCATTGGTGATAAACTTCCAATGTTCTATAAACTCAGGATCAGTTCCTGTGGATTGGAGGTTAGCTAATGTTATCCCACTTTTTAAGAAAGGCGGGAGAGAGAAAACAAGGAATTATAGACCATTTAGCCTGACATCGGTGGTGGGGAAGATGCGGGAGTCAATATAAAATATGAAATGTCTGCACATTTGGATAGCAGTAACAGGATCGGTCCGAGTCAGCATGGATTTACGAAGGGGAAATCATGCTTGACTAATCTTCTGGAATTTTTTGAGGATGTAACTAGGAAAATGGACAAGGGAGAGTCAGTGGATGTAGTGTATTAGGAGATTAGTGAGCAAAATTAGGGCACATGGTATTGGGGGTAGAGTGCTGACATGGATAGAAAATTGGTTGGCAGACAGGAAACAAAGAGTATGGATTAACGGGTCCCTTTCAGCATGGCAGGCAGTGACTAGTGGGGTACCACAAGGCTCGGTGCTGGGACCGCAGCTATTTACAATATACATCAATGATTTTGATGAAGGGATTCAAAGTAACATTAGCAAATTTGCAGATGGCACAAAGCTGGGTGGCAGTGTGAACTGTGAGGAGGATGCTATGAGAATGCAGGGTGACCTGGACAGGTTGGGTGAGTGGGCAGATGCATGGCAGATGAGGTTTAATGTGGATAAATGTGAGGTTATCCACTTTGGTAGCAAAAACAGGAAGGCAGATTACAATCTAAATGGTGTCAAGTTGGGAAAAGGGGAAGTACAACGGGATCTGGGGGTTCTTGTTCATCAGTCTATGAAAGTAAGCATGCAGGTGCAGCAGGCAGTGAAGAAAGCGAATGGCATGTTGGCCTTTATGACAAGAGGAGTCGAGTATAGGAGCAAAGAGGACCTTCTGCAGTTGTACGGGGCCCTAGTGAGACCACACCTGGAATATTGTGTGCAGTTTTGGTCCCATAATTTGAGGAAGGACATTCTTGCTATTGTGGGAGTGCAGCGTAGGTTTACAAGGTTAATTCCCGGGATGGCAGGACTGTCATATGCTGAGAGTTTAGAAGGATGAGAGGGTATCTTATTGAAACATATAAGATTCTTAAGGGTTTGGACACGCTAGAGGCAGGAATCATGTTCCTGATGATGAGGGAGTCCAGAACCAGGGGCCACAGTTTAAGAATAAGGGGCAAGCCATTAAGAACGGAGAAGAGGAAACACTTTATCTCACAGAGAGTTTCTGATTCTGTGGAATCCTCTGCCTCAGAGGGCGGTGGAGGCCGGTTCTCTGGATACTTTCAAGAGAGAGCTAGATAGGGCTGTTAAAGAAAGCGGAGTCAGGTGATGTGGGGAGAAGGCAGGAATGGGGTACTGAATGGGGATGATCAGCCATGATCACATTGGAAGGCAATATAGTCTAACCTTCTTTCCTCTTTATTCTCCCAGGGTCGAGGCAGTCGAACCATCCGCAGTCGGGGCGATTAAAGTTCCCACCGCCAGGTTGGTCGAAGCTCCTGTGGCTTGGAGCTCCCGAAGTTGGTCTCCAGCAGAGGCCGCCAGCTCCACGATGTTAGCCCGCTGTGCGGACGGAGATAAGATACGGAAAAACATTGTATCTCTGTCGAGGTAAGAGATTTTAAAAAGTTTCCCCAACCCCTCTCCCACACATAAAACAAGCTAAAGAACACTAAAACATACATAGATACATAGATACATAGAAAATAGGTGCAGGAGTAGGCCATTCGGCCCTTCGAGCCTGCACCGCCATTCAATATGATCATGGCTGATCATCCAACTCAGTATCCCGTACCTGCCTTCTCTCCATACCCCCTGATCCCTTTAGCCACAAGGGCCACATCTAACTCCCTCTTAAATATAGCCAATGAACTGGCCTCAACTACCCTCTGTGGCAGAGAGTTCCAGAGATTCACCACTCTCTGTGTGAAAAAGTTTCTTCTCATCTCGGTCCTAAAGGATTTCCCCCTTATCCTTAAGCTGTGACCCCTTGTCCTGGACTTCCCCAACATCGGGAACAATCTTCCTGCATCTAGCCTGTCCAACCCCATAAGAAATTTGTACGTTTCTATAAGATCCCCTCTCAATCTCCTAAATTCTAGCGAGTATAAGCCAAGTCTATCCAGTCTTTCTTCATATGAAAGTCCTGACATCCCAGGAATCAGTCTGGTGAACCTTCTCTGCACTCCCTCTATGGCTATAATGTCCTTCCTCAGATTTGGAGACCAAAACTGTACGCAATACTCCAGGTGTGGTCTCACCAAGACCCTGTACAACTGCAGTAGAACCTCCCTGCTCCTATACTCAAATCCTTTTGCTATGAAAGCTACATTTAACACATACTAAAAAACAACAAAGAAGGAAAAGGATGAGACAAACTGTTGCTGAGGCAGCCATTGCGGGTGCCACCCAATAAATGAACTTGTGCCCGTTTTCATTGGGAGAGAAAGTGTTGCGAAGTGTACCTGAAATATACCAAATGGCAGGATCTATTCATCGAAGAGGCTTGGGATTGATGAGCAGCTGGAGCCTGAGTGAGCAAAAGATAGAAATATAGAAAACTTAGAAAATAGGCGCAGGAGTAGGCCATTCGGCCCTTCGAGCCTGCACCACCATTCAATATGATCATGGCTGATCATCCAACTCAGTATCCTGTACCTGCCTTCTCTCCATACCCCCTGATCCCTTTAGCCACAAGGGCCACATCTAACTCCCTCTTAAATATAGCCAATGAACTGGCCTCAATTACCTTCTGTGGCAGAGAATTCCAGAGATTCACCATTCTCTGTGTGAAAAATGTTTTTCTCATCTCGGTCCTAAAAGATTTCCCCCTTATCCTTAAACTGTGACCCCTTGTTCTGGACTTCCCCGACATCGGGAACAATCTTCCTGCATCTAGCCTGTCCAACCCCTTAAGAATTTTGTACGTTTCTAAAAGATCCCCCCTCAATCTTCTAAATTCTAGCGAGTACAAGCCGAGTCTATCCAGTCTTGATGGTGTTGGACAATATGGCCCACACTGGCCTTGTGAGTTAATTAATTAAAGCCTTGCTGCCCATGGTGAAGGTGGAATTTGAAGTTGATATCACCATGACATCCATGACTCAGGGTAATCTTTTGTAATGCAGAAGCTGAGGGATACGAGTCAAGAGCTGAGAACAATCATGAGGGATTCCTTGGTTTGTGCACAGGTCTGTGGACTTTACCAGTAGCTGTTCCATTTACATCACACCTGATGTGCACCGAGATGTTTGTCCATTCCCAGAGAGGCTGAGCAGGAACAAATTGAACTGTCTTCCTGCAGTTGTATTTCTCCTTCTGATTACACAGAAATTGATTAGCCTACCATGAACCATGGCTGCAGTAAGAGTGAGAGCACCCTGTTTAAGATTTAATAGAATGAATGTTAGGCTCTGAGTGAGAAACGAGGAGTCAATATTTTCTTTCCTGTAAACCTCTGTTAAATTTCTGCAAAGTAAATAATACATTTGGTTGAATTGGAAAAATTGCTATCTTAGCTCTTGAAAAGTAAACAAGAATTTCACTATGTCTATGCTCATAGAATCTTGGATAGAAGAGAATACAGAAAGGCAGACTGTTTATTTTGACACTTAGTCATAGAGTCATACAGCATTGAAACAGGCCCTTTAGCCCAACTTGCCCACGTCAACCAACATGCCCCATCTACACTAGTCCCACCTGCTTGCATTTGGCCCATTTCCCTCTCAACCTGTCCTATCCATGTACCTGCCCAAATGTTACTTGGCCACCTTAGATTAACTTTCAACTGTTAAGCTTGTTTTTTTTAACAAAATATTAGCATCAAAAGGATTACACATTCAACACACTGAGCAGAATCACATGTATTTACTTTTAATTGTTAATAATTGAGGAAACCCATCAGGAATGCTGCTAAATCTCACGACCCCATTCTTTCTTATTTTCTGGCGTGCTGCTTTAACTACTTTTACCAATACCATATTGTACTGCCTGACAAAGCCATAATAAAACTCTTGATGTTATTAGACTGACATTTCACAGTAAGACTTCATCCCTAGCTGTTGGCAGCACATAGAATTTGACAATGTCTTAAATGCTCATTATTACAGCGATTTCCCAACACTGGTGATTATATGAATGAGCAGGTAGTATTAAAAGATAAACATCTAATCAATGCATTCCAAATAAAGGCAGCTGATTATGCACACCTTGAGATTTAATGACATTACCAATGTTAGAGCTTAGTTTATTTCGACTTCATACAAGGCACTTCTTAGATCTCAGAAAGTAAATAAGTACTTATGAAAAACCCTAATTATAATAGCTATGAACATTACAGTGGTGATGGCAGCACTTATAGCTTGCAGTGAAGTGTAAGCCATATTTCAAGAAAGATGCTAGTATATGCCTGAGAGGAAAGGATAGAAGATTTTGTTGGCGCGGTGTACGGTGCCTGGGATCCCTCGTTGGGGACCCCAGAGGAGAAGAGCTCTCACTCGCCGGCCCGCGGCTTACTTCTAACCGCGGACGATGCACGGACTTACCATCCCTCGCCGGGGATCGCTGGAGAGGAGCTCCAACTGCCGGCCCTGCGGTCTGCGGTGCTTCTGGCTGCGGCGCGGCGGGGACTTTAGATCTTCGACCGTCGGCCTGCAGCCTACCATCTTGAAGCCGCAGTCTCCGGTAGGGAGGCACCGATTCAGGACTTACCTGAACTTACCTTGTCTGCATATCTGGACGCCCTCAGCGGCGACTGCGGAGGGTTGAGGTCCCGACCACGGGTGAAAATGGAGGACGACTGACCGAACTTTGTGCCTTCCACTAGTTGAATGCTGTGGTGGATGATTTTGTTACATTTTTATTGTGTATTGTGTGTTCTTTTTTTATCGTACCACTTTATGTGCAATGTGATGAATAAAACTGACTTGACTTGACTTGACTTGACTTGACATAGATAGTAGCTTTGAGACAGAATGTTCAATTATGGTATCTGTGGTTGTGCTGCAGGAATCTAAATGTTGACATTTGATAGTTTGCATAATTATTTTGAGTGGAACAAAATTTGATGTCAAGATCTCTAGTTTGAGTTCAGTCAAGTTGAAGAATTGTGATGGTGGAAATGGTTATGGATTCAAACAAACTTGATTTCTCATATAGACACAAAATGCTGCAGTAACTCAGTGGGACAGGCAGAATTTCTGGAGAGAAGGAACGGGTGACGTTTCGGGTTCGCGACCGTTCGATTTCCCATATATGTCATCATACTGTGTTTACAATCTTGTTATGCTGCTGCAAGTAAGAATTCCACTGTTCTGTTTTTGGTATAGAAAACAGTTTTAACACTCTTGACTCTCTTGCCTTCTTGCGTATGGCGTGCACAGTCTAAAGTTGCAGGTCAACTTGTTCTATTTGATCTTGTTTGTGCACGTTGGGTTGATTGCATTAGTCGAAACCGGGTGGACCACGTGAAGGTTGCAATCTCCCACCCCACTCTCTTGTTAATGATAGACAAGAGGGAATGCGCAGAGTTTCTAGAAAACTGTTCAATGATAGCTTGACAAACATAAATTCTTCCACTCCAAATTTGACGCTTTTGATGGCGGCGTTCTTTTAGAACTCTGCTTTAATTGTAATGTGTGGCTGAGAAAATAGGTGGTCCTCTGTTGCCTTGTAGCTTAATGGTTTGCTTTCAGTTTCACCCTCCATCATACTCTTGGCATCAGCTGGGTTGCTGTGTGCTGGCAGCCATCTCCGATTCAGGCTCATCCCACTCTTCTGAGGTGTCCCCCTCCTCCTCTTGCACTTATTTTATCAAGGGCTCTACATTATTGGTAACTAAATTAATTGCAGGAAACAGATTACAGTAATAATAGGAGAGTCATTCAGGTAGGTCTCACAAAGCAGCCCATGTGAAAACTGAATATCATCTTCAGCTTATCTAATGAATTCTCTACTAGAATACCTGCTATAGAGTTGTACAACATGGAAGCAGGCTCTGCGGCCCGACTCCAAGTTGCCCCATCTAAGCTAGACCCATTTCCCTGTGTTTGGCCCATATTCCCCATAACCTTTCCAATCCATGTAGCGGCATGGCTGATTATATATTTTCTACGCTAGAGATTTTGAAACCTGTATTGGTGTGAGGATTTGTGCCAGAGGCAGAAGACCATTGCCTCTGAATTTCCTCCCATGTCGATAATTCTCAAACTACATTTACAACACAAAGGGAAGCCATTCTGTTATACCCAATGGAAAAGAGCTACTCAGACAAATCCTCCTCCGCCACTCAGTCTATAGCTCTGCAAATCACAGCTCTTCAAGAATATATCCAAGTACTTTTTAACCAAAATGATGTTTTCTTGATCCCACATCCTTTAAAGGCATGAGTTGCAGACATGGTTTGGGGCTGTGCAATCTGTTGAAAAACTAAAGATCAGTGGCCTCTGGCCACAGGGTTATGAAACGATGCAATAAAGTTATTTTCATCTGGCACTGACTGCATTTAATATCTATTTAAACATCATTTTAGCGATTCAAATAGACTTATTTTGCATATTCAACTGTCGTATTGCAAAGGTTCTATTCAATATGTCTGGAGCATTGAAAGTAAGATCGTATGCATCACATCCATCATGGTCTCTACCTGTCTGGTGAATGTGCTGTGCAAATATTCAGCACTTTCTCTCAGAATGCCATTCATGGAAAACTGAATTAAGCACAACAGCTTACAGCAGCTTAGAATATGTGTCTGTGGTGACTTGCTTGCCTCAAGTCTATTCAAATCCTATTCACTACCTTATAGTTACTGTTCAAGAATCTAATAGAACACTTTCCATGTCTGGATAGGTAAAGCTGTAACATCACTCAAGAAGCTGACAACGTGCGAAATAAGAAACACAAGAAATCGCCTCCAGCATTTTGTGTTTTGAACATGCAAAACAAATCAGGCTGCAGGTTTGGAAGCCCATT